>NC_133213.1:11218037-11308037 GCF_958299795.1 Porites lutea | reverse complement strand
GTTCTATTTAAGAAATCCTCTGGTTGAGAAGCAGTGTCAGGAATACCAGATGCCAGTTTACTACAAGCGAACAAAAGTGGTTATTCATTTGTTCAGCTATATCTTGCTTTTGTACAAAATCTTTGCCCTCATAAAGGAGTATAACTGTCATGAACAACTTTAATACAGGTGTTTGCATAACAAAATTAAGAAGAAGTTAGATGTAAAAAACAAAATTCAATAAAATTTTACAAATAAAGTGAATTGTTTTGTTTGGGATAAAGAAACACAACAACTAACAAATGGGATTATTATTTTTTCTTACTACGATCAATGTCTGCGATGCAAATTTCCCTTTAGTAAACGGCCGCTTCCATTTTATAGACACTCAGACATTTTTTGACCTGTTTCTGTGCGGTTCTATTAAAAATTAAAAGGTACCAACCCAAGATCAGAAAAAATGCCCTCTAACTTGGATCTGTCGTATCCTTATGTCTCTCCCTTACCTCTACGCTATAACACAGACTCGCCAAAATTCCGAAAAATATAAGTACATATGACTAGCAAAGTGTTTTTCTTAACTGATACATCATCGATGTGTAACAGGTGACCTTCCCCCTTTCGATCACTTCTTAACGTAAATCCAACCTTTGGGCTTCAACCGGTCGTTCTTTCCAAGACTGATATCCAAAACGTATTATTCGCCTTATTGTAATAATATCTTACATTTTTTCATGACTTAAAGGTCAAATGAACCAAAAATTCGACATTTTTTTATTTTAGTTTAATTCTAGTGAAATGTGTTTAATATGAACCAAATAAACATACTATGAAGTTTCAGCTCAATTGAAGCAAGTATCTCCGAGATATTCGCGATTAAAAATTGCTGTTTGTTGGCCCTTATCTTCGTAGAGCGGTCGGAAAAATTGTCGGAAAAAACAGCTTGTGACGTCAATGTTGGTCAGGTGAAAAAAAGCGAGAAATTCAAAACAGAGTTTTTCGAGTCGACTTGGCGCAGAAGGTGGTTTGTGCGGCCATAAACCTGTACTGGAAATGTGCGTGCGTAAGTCCGATTTTTTTCAAGACGCATGTATTCACAAAATGTGTTTATATAAGGAAGTTCCTGGATATATAAGGTCCGGAGCTCCACCGTGGACACAAAAACAAAATATCTTTGTATAATAATCTGTCCAAAGAAATTCAAGTTTGCCCACAATGTGTTTGAAGTCACTGAACTTTGTCGCACTCGAGCTTATATTTTAAAACCCACGCTCGATCGGACACTTCTAGCTTCGCAGATCACTAAAATGTAAACAAAATCCTCAATGTAGAAGTTTTGGTGTTGATATGTGGGCAGAAAAAGAGTTAATCTTTATCTAGTAAATCTTCCCCAAGATCGGTTTCAAAGCAACCATAGTTTTCTAAACTTGATCGTTTCGCGCAGATTAATTTTGCTTTGTGTTGTCAAGTTGAACATGCATAACACCTGTTAAAAACCTACGCGTTAGTAAGATTTCCTTCAAACAAAGTTAAAGTTACATGATTGCAAAAACTTCTTTGCAATTATGTATAAGATTTAATTACCGATTGAGGTCACTTTAAGGACCATAGAGGTCACTTTAAGCTGGCAAAGAGATGCGACAAGCAAAGAACAATTTGATCGTGCATAAAATTCAGCTTAAGTGAACTAAAAAAAGCTTCAATAAGGTTGCAAAACAAAAAATTTTCATTAAAAAAACGTAAGGCTTAAGGCTCTTATACCTGATGACAAAGAAGAAGTGAATTTTCTGTACGGAAACAACCTACCTAAAGATCTTAAAAGAAAAAGATCAGTTGCAAGCGTCGCAGCCAAGCCATGATTCCCTCTACTTAGCTAAATTAGCTACTTCTTTTTAGTAATAACTGGTCCATGCGAGGGTTTTCATTCAAGCAAATTAAACTCAGCAAACTGAATCATTAGAAAATATAGAAAACTGCACATAAGGATTTGTTTTGCTCGCTTCAGTCAAATCCAGCTCCAGCAATTGTTTAGGGGCAAAGAGTCGATTATTTTGGAGTCACTGCCGGCAGTTGTCGTTCTCCGCTACTTCAAAGCGAGAGAAAGGAAAATTTGCGTACAGAAAGATAACAAAAATATGTAATTAAAACTGAAAATCTAAAGGAAAAAAACTCTGACTACTATTACTTGAGCAACAGAAAAATGATCGAAGTAGTCTTTTCTTCTTGAGTAAGCTTGCTGACCTTCTAAAGTTCCGAGGACGTTTTAAGCGCTCAAGTTTGTTCACTCGCAAGCGTTAGCATTACGGTTCTTTGACATAAGACAAGGATAAAGCTGGTTCTGCAAAGGTAAATAAATCTGGGCATTTAAAAAAACTAACCGTAACTACTAATAACAGAATACAAGCGGGTTTTAATTCAGTTCGGCGAAAGAAGGCGAAGCACTGGACAAAAAATCAATTCACAAATCGAATGCACAATTATCAGAAAAATACAAACCTCTTTTGGAAATGTTCAAAACGTTTTATTCCTCCTCAGACTAACGGATGATCTGTTTTTACTCTAACATTGGTTGTTCTGAATCCAAAGTAATTTTGAAGTGACGAAACAACAACAACAACAACAAAAAAAAACCTTTACAAGGAGCAAACGTTCGCACCTCGTGTATTTCATTCAGTCTCAGCCAGAACTCTCACAGAACTAGACAAACAAAAACGCAGGCGATGAGGGATGCGCAGAAGCTTGCGCAGAACGTTTTTTCGCCCTGAAAGACCAACATTGACGTCACGTAGTCTCCAGTCTATCACGCGGCCATTTCAGAAACGTTTTCGTGAAGTTTTCGGAAATGCGCGAATTTTGATCTTTTATCTTTCTAATATATAGATTTAGCCAGGGCTAAAAGCGAAGATCCCATTAATAAATTTATAATTTAAATCAAACAATAAACTTGTAATCCACAAATCGGTTAACTTAAGGGCACATTCATGTGACTTTCGAGGGAAAGGCGAAGTTATTTTAGAGTGAAACATCTTACATCGAGTTGATAGCCTTATATGTACACCCAAAAAATAGCAAACATCTTCGATCACCTTCAAGAGCCATAATGGCTCTTGATCACAGTAGATTAGGCCTCAAAAACAAATTCTTGGAAAACAAATCAGGCCGAATTTTTTTTGCGTTCGACAGGTTTACTTTACAAATTCTTGCCAACAAATCTAGGGGTGTGTAAACCAACCTTTCATACTCTAGCCCTTTTAATATACATCACATCTGAGGTGAAACAATTCTATTTATCATACGAACCTCGGACAGAATGCGGCATTTCACAATTTTTCAAGACAAATTACACTTAGTCAATATTCAGGACGATCAATCGTGGACTTTTAGCGAAACCGTTCAAAAAAATTCCAAAATCACCCATACGGCCAGCCGGTTCTCATTTCTAGTGCGAGCTGTCAGTGTGGTCGAGTGTTTGAATGAATTTTAATAGAGTTACCCTTCAACACAATAACGAATTTATAACTAAATATTCTTCGGATCGTTTTCTTTCTATTTGCGGTGAGAAAAGATATTGTGAAGGCCTTTTAAAGTCCTGTAAGCTTATATCAAACCTGACACTGTCAGATCATTGACTCAAATCTTACAAACGTGCATAAACTTGCCGCATAAACTGTACTCGACTTCATGAAATTAGATATAACAAAAACAAACATCAAATACAATAATTACTCAGGCTTACCATTCGAGATTCAGTTCCTGAAAGCTATCAAGGAAGGCCACAGTTGGTTGCGACTTTTAAACCCTCTTACGCATTAAGCAAGGTAAAAACAAAAACGATGCCATCCGAAATCGGATTACCGAATTTTGACAAGCGACGCATTTCTCAACCAAAAACCCAATAAACAAACCAGCCATGAATAACAGAAGACTCTTGATAGAAGCTGTATTTCATTTTGTACATCCGGTCTAAAAAGGCAGTTAAAAACATCACAAGTTGACACAAAACTCTGTCAGCTTCAGCTGTCAAAGTAAACAACTTTCAAGATGCTGCATAAATTTTCCGCATGAACTCACCTGTCAAATTTTGACCAATCAGAGCATAAAAATTGGACGTAGAGCGTGACCAACGCGTGACCATGGTAAGAAAAGGTCTTCTCCGCCTGTATTTTTAAAAAACCTGGCTGAATTTTCGCGTCCGAGGTCAGTTTGAAATCAAAATCTTAATAGTGCGGGGCCATAATGACATAAACACAACAAATTTCATATGAATCACTGGAAAAAATAAACTTAAGCCAGCGATCATTTGAAGCTGGTAATTTGTCAACGGATAACTGCAAAAAAAGACTCGACCTCGATGGGTCGATACTTGAGCCCGCGGTACGGCCAGGTGATACTGGTCAGCGGATACCCTGTTTTGACAGCTGTCAATTGATCACAACATTGATGTGGAATTAGTTTTTTCCTGGGCTCCCAAACTCGCTAGAAAGTGTGAGAGTAAACATTGGTTGCCCTGTGGTGCGGACGGACGGTCGTTCGTTCGTTCGGTGTACGGTCACGTGATTACCAAATTTTCTTGGATGGGTAGATTCCCTTAGCTATGGGGCTCCGTCCACGCACGCGCTTCGCGCGCGCGTGGAGCTCCGCTATAAAGGCTTGAGAAGAATGATCTTTACCCAAATCTCACTTAGGATGGTTCTTTTTAGTGTTTGGTGAAGGTAAAGCGACAAAAGAAAATATGTCAATTTTTTGGTTCATTTGACCTTTAAGGCTAGTTACCAACGGTGCTAGCCTACAAATGGTTCAGACGAGTGCGTGGGCCGGCTGCACCGCAGGCTACAACGGTGCTTCCGACCGTTAAAAATTGCAATGACCGTTTATGCAAGGGAAATAGGCATCTGGTCTACGGATGGCTACACATACTTAGAAGACTGAAAGAATTAGATCAGTCGTTGCCATAAACATCGCTACTAAAAGCATAATCGAAAAAGCGGTACTGATCCAAGCGGTTGATTTTAAGCAACGCACGCCCATCCCCGTGAAAAAAAAACAAAAACAAAAACATCTAGTTTCTGTTGTTTAATATCGCAAAGTAGTGTTTATATCTTTCAAAGGATATGGCTGAGAAAAATCAGCAAGGCATATCACAAAAGATTAAAACATTATGTGATGAATATAGTTCACGCTGCATGATTTTAAATGAAAACAACGGAAAACCTCTCATCTCCAGTGTCGCTCAAAATCTGTCCAAAGCTTTAATCAACCACCAACTCTTAATTCTGGCCTCGAAAAGGAAACTTAATTTGTACAATACTTTTAAAAGAGATACCAACAGAACGAATTTCTAGATGCAATAAAAAATTCTCTCCATAGATCTGCTATTAATAAATTTCGCCTGGGAAATCATCGAGACAGGGAGATACACTGTACCCAAGACTCCCGAATATCTAAGAATCTGTTCCTTATGTCAAGCCAATGAAGTTGAAAATGAATGTCACGTTATGTTTTCTTGCACTCTATATGATACGCTTTGCCACACTTTTTTTGATGAAATCATTACCAAATATAACTTTTTTAATGATTTAGATGTGAAATCAAAAAATTTTGTTCCTTTTTAACAATATTGATCCAGTTATTTATAAATCAGTAGGTGCTTTTACTTTTGAGATTATGAATTGTAGACACCATCATATAATTTCAAAGGTGACTTAACCAATTAATTATTATTATTTACTTTTTTAAGAGAATAGGTTAATAAACTGTTATTGTTTAAAATATTCTCAGCTATCTCAAAATGGTTACCCCCCCCCCCATCCCCTCACAGCTAACAAACGACCAGCCCCTCCTAACTACAAACAAAAATAGGCACAAAAAAATAAGAACTGCTCTTTGTAGAGGCCGTATTCAAATAATCATACTTAAAACTTTTTAAATACCCATACCCGCCACAAACTCTTGGAAAAAATATATTTTAAAACAGCAAAATAGACCCACAAAATATAACGTCTTTAAAATTTGCTCGAAGGGTAATCTGCGGTGCAAGAAAGGACAGACATACAGGAAATTGACGGCACAGCTTACCGGATTTACAGCTTGTGGTAAAGGCAAAATGGGCGGTAATATGGGTGGACTTACCACCAAAAATACAATCATGTCAAATAGCATAGGCAAAACGTAAATGGTCTCGTGATGAATTACGAATTGGTTCAAATAATAAAGAAATGAGATTTATTTCTAAAAGAAATAAATGGTTTTATGCTTAATGTGACTGATCATTATTGTATTTCTCCAGCTACCAGCAAAGGAGGGTTTCCTGTCATCCGGGTGATTTGTCACGAAAGTGTCATTTATGTCACGGGTCATGTAGGTCACAGAAGCGAGGCACAAGGCCTCCTTCCTCGCATTACAAGACAGTCAGAAACATTTTTGATGGCGACCGGATTTAGATGCAGGATGCTTGCGATTTATCAGTCTCTTTCGCTCTTCTTGGGTCTTACCTACCGAGCATCACCTCTTCTTTGAGATAAGTACTAGATTATTGCCCGATGGCTCACCGCTTACTCTCGGTGCTGTATTGATGTCCACAGTCATGTTCGTGCACATGATCGTCTTGTTGATTGCGGGAATTCATACACGTTGCGGTCGTTTATGCTTATGAAATGCCATTGCTTATTGGTAACATCGAATTTTACATCCGATCGACCATTAATTTTTTATGTTTTCAGTTACACTGGCGTGTATGCTAGTCCGTTCGGTGTGCGTAGCACAGTTTCGTTGTCCCTCAGACCGGTTGTGCCTCGTGTTCTTCAGCTACTTGTATCGCTGGTGCCAACTGGCGCTATATTTGAAATCAGTAACACTCGCCCGATCTTCAGTTGCCTGGAGCTGGGTCTCTTTGTTTATGATCTTGTTTTGTGATTTGGAAAGACACTTTATTTATTTATAATTATTTTGAGTTTACCTTTATGCAATTTGAGCATTTTTGACCTTTGGACGCAGCTTATATGTATAATTAATATTACAGTATTATAAAAATACAAAAAAAAAAAAACAACAACAGCAACAGCAACAACAAAACAAAGCCAAACAAAACGATGCGTTATTAAACCCTACAGGCTAAAACTTGCAACCATTCTAACAAAGTTACCTCCGAGGTACAGTGTACTGTATCAGCATATCAGGTTTATCGTTTGCTGTTCATATGTCAGTTTTGTCTGCATATTGTGTTTTTATCCTGTTGCATTGTGTATCGTTGTGTTCTGTTGTTTTCCTTTAGTCGCTGTCGGCGACATTCTGTCTGCCAGTGCTTGCTTCTGGGCCGTTTTTTTTTCAGTGTGAGGCTTTGTTCCTCCACTTGTATTTGAGGCGTTGACCTCATTTTGTTGAGGTTTTGTCCTCATGTTGTATCAAGGCTTTGTCCTTGTTTTTTATATTGAGGCTTCGTCCTCATATTTTATTTTGAGGCTTTGGCCTCGTATTACATTATTTATTATTTTGGCATTTATAGGGGAGTTTTTTTGCGTCGACTTAATGTCTGACAGACTTTCCCTGCCACATTTTTATTGTGTTATATAGTGGATTCGTCCATTATTTTTATTTATTACATTGAGGCTTTGTCCTCATATTCTATTTTGAGGCTTCGGCCTCGTATTATATTGAGGCTTTGTCCTCATATTTTATTTTGAGGCTTCGTCCTCGTATTATATTGAGGCTTTGTCCTCATATTTTATTTTGAGGCTTTGTCCTCATATTTTATATTGAGGTTTCGTCCTCATTATTTTATGTTGAGGCTAGGTTCCTCAGTTTGAGGCTTTGGTCCTCATTGTTCTAGGCCCCTGTTCCTTTGTTTGTACTGCTTATTTGATTTGTTTGCAGTGATATGTGTGTGGTTCTGTTGTTGTATTTTTGTCTAGGGTAACCAGATGCCAATATTATTTGGTTTGAATTTCTATTCACATTTTTTGCCTTTTTTGTCTATTTTTTAGTCTTTATTCATGCAATCCGTTATTTTGGTTTACATGCAGCTACATTAACTTTAATCTCCGGTTTTGTTGGCTCCCCTGTTTTGATATGTGTGGACATTACAGTCCTGCATTTATTGTGATGAGACACTGTTATACGTTGCTTTATGCTTTACTCTCCACGTCACATCAGTGCTTTTAGCTTTGTTGTTTCTGAGGAATTTACGGTTTATTTGTTTTGTTTGGGAGATCCTGATTGATTTATTAATTGGTTACACATTGTTCTTTAATGGTAGCACATTCTGGCTTTTTTAAAGAAGTTGTTTTTATAGTTTTTTCATTTTACTGCAGGTGCTAAGGTATACACATGCAGCTCCCTTTCATGAACGCCTTTTGAATGAAGCCAGTCTTGAGCAGAGTACCAACCAGCCTTATCCAACCATCTTCAGCTTTCCCTTGGCATCTCTCTTAAGAAAGTCAATAGCTCTGCATTCTCTTTGGTTCCTCAATTCAGTTCAACATAGTATGCAAGAAATGTTCCAAAGAGTTGTACACATTCTGCTGATCAGTTTTCCAGGAGTTGCATCTCTAGTGTCGGGCTACTCAAGAGCAGCTGCTGCGTCCCTTGGCACGTGGCACCTACGTGTACATCTACTTGGGCAGAACTTTCCTCAGGCAACTTTGGCTTGCTGGGCATTGTGATTGGGTATACATGTAGCTCAAGTGTATAGGACATGTATGTCATTTGATACTTATGTGCAGGACATATGGGCAGTGACATTGTAATATGTAGAATTCTCACCACATGAGTCAGGGTCATTCGGCCATCTTACAGTATATTGATTTTTTCACTTTTAAATTCACCTGTTATTTTCCTAGGTGATTTCTGCTTACAGTATAGTTTCAAGGTGACTGTGTGAGCAGGGGCCATACAGCCATCTCACAGATTTTCATTTGAATCAGTTACATCAGTGAGTTACGTCAGACTTTTTATTAGTATCATTCAGGGTGACTGTGTGAGCAGGGGCCATACAGCCATCTCACAGATTTTCATTTGAATCAGTTACATCAGTGAGTTACGTCAGACTTTTTATTAGTATCATTCAGGGTGACTGTGTGAGCAGGGGCCATACAGCCATCTCACAGATTTTCATTTGAATCAGTTACATCAGTGAGTTTCGTCAGACTTTTTATTAGTATCATTCAGGGTGACTGTGTGAGCAGGGGCCATACAGCCATCTCACAGATTTTCATTTGAATCAGTTACATCAGTGAGTTACGTCAGACTTTTTATTAGTATCATTCAGGGTGACTGTGTGAGCAGGGGCCATACAGCCATCGCACAGATTTATTGTAATCAGCTACATCAGTTAGCTATTTCAGACTTTTGATAAGTATAATTTTGCATGACTGTGTGAGCAGGGGCCATACAGCCATATCACAGATTTCCAAATTTAATCCGTCCATTATGTCACTGAGCTATGACAATTTAGAGTAAATTGTTATTATTTAAATTCATGTTTACTCTGTGAGCAGGGGCCATACAGCCATCTTACCGATTTCATTTTAATCAGTTACATTAACAAGCTATTTCAGCTTTTTGATAAGGGAGCAGGGGCTATACAGCCAGATCACAGTTTTTTAAATTAAATCATTTCATTATGTCACTGAGCTATGACCATTCAGCCTAAATTGTTATCATTTAAATTCCTGGTGACTGTGTTAGCAGGGGCCATACAGCCATCTTACTGATTAATTTTCACTTCTAATCATTTCAACCTGGTTTAACTTTACAGCTTTTAAACACGTTTGAGCTTCGTATCGATGTGGCATTAGTGAGGCCGATATTATAAGTTGACTGTGTGAGCTGACAGGCTATGCAGCCATTTCCTTTATTCTAGCTACAGTAGCCCATTTCTGTTGGTTACATCAATCCACTTCTGTATCCAAGACTTAGGAAAACGTTACTTAAAACTCATTTGCATATATAGGCCATTTTATTCCCATCTAGTGTCCAGTGCTTAGTGAATAAGTGCAATTTATGATGGCTGTGTGAACAAGGGCCATACAGTTATCTCATTCATTTTCACTTTTAAACTGTTAGTTAACTTAAGTGATTCACACTTTTTAATCTGTATCAGATTCAATGACAGTGTGAGCAAGGGCCATTCAAACTTGTACATTTCTGTTGGTTACACTGATCCATTTCAGTAAGCAGGGCTTCGTAAACAGCCTTACCATTCTATTTCTATATGTTTACGTGCATAACCTCCACTGAACTAAACTGGTGGAACTAAGCTGTGAGTGACAGTGACAAAGAATGTATACAATGTCCTATTGCTATGGACACACATGAGCCGTTATGGCGCTAGTTGACGCTATTGTTGTAAGGTGTACACGGTTGGATGATTATAATACATGTATATTCATCTCAGCTCTCGCACATTGACCTTTTTTATTTTTAATGTGGTATCTTTCTTACCTTTAACCCCCAGAGGTTTTGTGTGACTGCATTGGTTGGGGGATACGTTCCCAATTTTTCCCATGTGGTTTTTCGGGTTTTCGTATCAGGCGGCGCACACCTTTTTCCATTGTACATTTTGATTTGTAGGTACCAGTAGTTTCTGTTGGCGGTCGTCTTGCTTTGGCCTCGGGTGGGGCGGCCCTTTCACTCGTTCCTTGCTCTGGGCTGTGGCGGGTGTGCCCTCACCTTTGCTGGGATAATGTTCTTATGTATCTGGTTTTCCCAGCTTTATATGCTTTAATTTAATAAACGGCCACTCCCGTGGCCAAAATATCCCATAATGGGTTTGTGATTATTTGTGTCCCAGCAAACAGAGCTCACCCAAAGCGAGACTCCGCCAACATCAATAACTTTCGTAATATGTAAAGGAACATGAAGCATAAATGAGATTTATTTCTAAAAGAAATAAATGGTTTTATGCTTAATGTGACTGATCATTATTGTATTTCTCCAGCTACCAGCAAAGGAGGGTTTCCTGTCATCCGGGTGATTTGTCACGAAAGTGTCATTTATGTCACGGGTCATGTAGGTCACAGAAGCGAGGCACAAGGCCTCCTTCCTCGCATTACAAGACAGTCAGAAACATTTTTCCCTCCCTTCCCTCCCATTAGCTTTATTTTACCCTAGGGAGTGGCGGGTGTGCCCTCACCTTTGCTGGGATAATGTTCTTATGTATCTGGTTTTCCCAGCTTTATATGCTTTAATTTAATAAACGGCCACTCCCGTGGCCAAAATATCCCATAATGGGTTTGTGATTATTTGTGTCCCAGCAAACAGAGCTCACCCAAAGCGAGACTCCGCCAACATCAATAACTTTCGTAATATGTAAAGGAACATGAAGCATAAATGATCTTTCTTAAAATAAAATAGTCTGGTTGTTTTGTGTGAAATGGTTCACCTAAACTACAAACGATTTGGTCAGATGAGAAGCTGTCCACTGGTAGATGTTAAAACGGTGCAGCCCAACAATTCCTTTTTTAAATTGAAATTTGGCAACAAAAACATTCCTATGGCCCATAAATAAACAACATTACGTCAGACCCCAAATGGACTAGACAACTCCTTGTCTTGACTTGTCCACTTCACTTTTGTATTTTTGGTGGTTTCGGCGCCAACTACTGTATGTCATCCGAAGCCATTTCATGCTATTTGTTTCGTCGTACCTCCAGTTCAGTTTCCATTAAATCATTCGACATTACATTGAACCATTTGCGTATGCCTTAAACCATTTGCAAATGTTTGCGTGAATTCTTACTTTACTCGTCCATTACCCGACAGTGCTCCCGCCCGTTCGTAATCAAGCTTGACCATTTCGCACATGGTGTGTTCATGGATTATTATTTTTGAAACAAACCGATTGTTGTTTGGTGGTATCGTTTTAACATCTGCCAGACGACAGCTTCAATTCTCATCTGACCAAATCGTTTGTAGTTTAGGTGAACCATTTCACCTAAAACAACCAGACCAACCAGACAACCGAGTAAAGTAAGAATTCACGCAAACATTTGCAAATGGTTTAAGGCATACGCAAATGGTTCAATGTAATGTCGAATGATTTAATGGAAACTGAACTGGAGGTACGACGAAACAAATAGCATGAAATGGCTTCGGATGACATACAGTAGTTGGCGCCGAAACCACCAAAAATACAAAAGTGAAGTGGACAAGTCAAGACAAGGAGTTGTCTAGTCCATTTGGGGTCTGACATAATGTTTTTTATTTATGGGCCATAGGAATGTTTTTGTTGCCAAATTTCAATTTTAAAAAAGGAATTGTTGGGCTGCACCGTTTTAACATCTACCAGTGGACAGCTTCTCATCTGACCAAATCGTTTGTAGTTTAGGTGAACCATTTCACAAAACAGCCAGACTATTTTATTTTAAGAAAGATCATTTCTTTATTATTTGAACCATTTCGTAATTCATCACGAGATCATTTGTGTTTTGTCTGTGCTATTTGGCATGATTGTATATTTGGTGGTAACGGCCGCCTATATACGGGCTTTTGAGTCGTGCTTAGCCTGTCAACACTTTATTTTTGATTGGCTGGGAAAACTAAAACCAAACAAGTTGCCAACAGGATGTCAGAGTGAGTTGAAGGGGGTGGCAGTTGAAAAGGCCACGAATCCGGGCAGGCGGTTATTTTTCTCGAATGTTTATCATTTCCATATGGTCGAAATTTGTCAGTATTTTTGAAATGTTATCTCTATGTAAAAAAATTGAAAAAGGTTTATATTTGCTGCAACGATTAAACATACGTATATTGATTGAATTTTTGACGCTAATGAAAATTTATTTCCTGGTAATTGAGGGCAAAAGTCCGTTGGTCCGTTTTGGTTAGGTATAAATGGCTCAAAATTTCGAATTGTGTGCAAATCTTAATTCCATCATTTTCCACACTGACTGAACGGCGAGTAAATTGAAAGATGAAGCAAAAAACTTTGGATGATTTTTTCCTGTTAAAAAACATTGAGATGCTTCATGTTGATCATGATGATGATGTGATGATGTTTGTCTATTTTCTTAGTTATCCATAGCCTGTTCCAGGCTCTGAGATAGTGGGGAAGAAGCGAAAGCAAAAGGCCCTGCTCTCCCCAGTTTCCTCCCGTTTTATTTTCGTGTTCGCGCTTTTTCAATTCAGCGGCCCCGACTATTTAAGAGCCTGGAACAGGCTAAGTTATCCGGTATAGGATGAACACCTATCCGATCTCTAGAGAATTCGGCGTGGCGCGGCGCAGATTCTTTTCGTTACAGAAATCGTTCTTATGTGTGAACAGACCCCCTATCCAGTATGCCTGTTTTCGTGCCGGCGCTAAAGATATACGGTATAGTATGAAAATAGCCTTAACTGAAAGTTGTTATTTCTACGAATATTAGCATTAATTTAATTTTTAAAGTCGTTGTTGATCACGCAAAATCATTTGGTGCTCCTAATGAATATTTTTTTTCCTGTATTGAAGGGCAAAAGTTGTACGTTGTTTGCATGTATGATGGAGAGATAAAGTTCTTTATCATCAATTTGTTGTGGATCTTCTTCAGTACAGCTGCTCTGATCAAAATTCTACGTCACTGATTTGAATTAAGGAAATTTTGTCTGACGATCGAAAACACTCAAGCATGAAATAATCAATGAATAAAAGAATTGTTTTCCATTAAAAGAGCCTATTTTTCTATTGCCCTTTACACAGCAGATTAATTATGGGCATGGGACTCTCAAAGCGATTTGTGATGATTATTCACAAAGCCACTAGTAGAGAATAACGGGTCATAGCACAAAGCTTGCTTCCTGATTTATAAAGTATTAACTTTTCGTTTCTTTTCTAATCAAATTTTCTTTTTCAATATGTTCGACACAAAAATTTTAATGAAAAGAACGCAGCAGAATGTTTATGATCTTCTCTCAAGGGGCGCAACGCATTTTGTTAAAAAATGTTATTTGCATAGTGGACTCGTATTTTTGCTGCAGTCGTATCACTTCATGGCACATTTTTTGACACAAACGCGGAAAGCTAAAGACCAAAATAGCAGATTGTTTAGCGAAATTTAGTTTTATCGAGTTTAACGCTTAAACAGGTAAGAAACGTGTATTTTAGCTAACTTTTATACACAGATATTTGAATCCCTAACGCGACACTCGTAGTAGACTAGGGACACTCCAAATGTGTGAATTGACAGAAAAAATTCTTACCAGCGGACGAGATGCAGACGATCACCAGGCTAAAAAGGGCAAAATTTAAAGCTCCCATAGCTTATCACTTCAACTGGGATGTACTAGACTCTCTGACCAAGCTCTGGTAGTGAAATGCCAAAATCATGTCATCCACGGTGTCTGCTCCAACTGGGTGCGGGAGTGGATGCTGCTGAATGATTGAAGCTTGACATGTGACACCATGCATTATGACTGGGGTGACACTCTCCAGTATCGCCTGGGTAGGTGGGTCATCATGATCACGAGCGGTGTAGCCTGTAAATATAGCCGTTTCTCATCACTCGTGTCTCCTCGCTACTCTCCGCTGCGGACGTTCGTGGGAGAGACGAAACGTCCGCAACGACGAGGGCGAGGAAAAGCAGATGTATTCGCTGGATATGAGCGATAGGGCTCCCATACAGGGTCGTGGTTCCTGCTACATGACTTGGTTTAGTCCAAAAGAACGATCGACCCGGCGCACGACCTTTGCGCTTTCTTAAATTACAGTGTGACGTCTAAATGAGATATTTGCCAATTATTTCTTTGTTTTGTTATGGCAAAACTCAAAACAGCGAGACCAATATCCAGCCATCTTGACTTGACAAAGTTATTCAATTAAGAAATCTATTATATGTCCTTTTCTCTTACGGAACCAAGGCGGAAAATCCCGAGGATTTAAGATGGTAGTTTCGAATACTTGAATACGCCAAAATACGGACAGTTTTGAAGTCTACATAAACATGTATGTGTACCGAAAAAATGCACATGAAGATAAGTATAGCGAGACCACAGGTAGCCCAAGCTCGAAATAATGAGCATCGGCGAACATCGGCATTGTTGCGTAACACTGGAAATATAAAGATTTGTATGGGGAAAAAAGCCTATTGTTTCCGTAACCTACGAAAATGAAAGGATTTCAATAATATACAGCTTACCTTACATAAAATGTGTGTCACAAATCCCCTGTGTGCTCCATGGGCCGATTTATGGCCGTTTTATGGGTTGTATTGTAAACGGTTTTCTCTCTATATAAAGGTTTACAGTTATATATAGAGAAAACAAGTTTCAAGTTTCAAGTTCAAGTTTCAAGTTTATTAAGAAAAATTGAGAAAATACAAAATATGACGTACCACTGCTCGCAGTTAGCTATAGCTATTCGAGGCGAGCAGTGGCTTGACACTAAGTAGAATAATTACAATAACAATACTAAATAGAATTAATTATTATCGCACAATACATTAAAATAAGCTGAATACTAAGTACAAAGTGAATAATTACAATTACAATACAATACAATTACAATACTAAGTAAAATTAATTATTATCGTACAATACATTAAAATAAGGTGAATACTGAATACTGACTAGTAATAATAACGAAGATTCTCAGGAGAAATAAGGCAGATTACATGAGAAGCTGGAAGGATAATGTAGATAGAAAGCTAATAGAATGAATTGAGTTTAGTTTTCAAGACATATTCAAATCCAATAGATCAATATACTCATTCGCCTCCGAGAGTTTCTGAAGGAGCATATTGTGAATGTTGCGTTTAAATTTCACTTTAGGCATTTGACGAATTTCATTAGATAGGTTATTCCAGACTCTAACACCGTTTCTTGAAAAAGACATGTTTAGCTTGTCTAATCTAGAGTATTCGAGAAAGAAGTTGCCTTTTGTTGATGATCTCGTGTTATGTGAATGAATATTATGTTGGTAATTAAATAAATTACTTATTTGAGGTGGCGATGTGTTATTTGAGACGTCATACATTAAGACGGCAACTGACTTGAAGTAAAGAAGATCTAGAGGTAGTAGACTGGATGAAATGAAGAAGGGTACTGCGTGAGCTTTATAATCACCAAAAAACATGAGGCGAAGGGCACGTTTCTGAAGACATAGGATTTTGTTTCTGTGGATTTTGTCTGCTCGGCCCCACGCTGTTATGCCATATAACAAATAGGGTTGAATCAGCGTGGGCTACAGAAACGATAGGTTTTTTCCCCAAACAAACCCTTATATTTCCAATGTTACGCAACAAAGCCGATGTTCGCCGATGCATATATTTCGAGCTTGGGCTACGTGTGGCGAGACTAATGATAAACTTAATACAGGACATACTATCTAGAAACGTTCAGTTAAACAGTTGGCAGGCTTTTAAAAAACTTTGGGATGGATTTTTGTGGACCTTTGGAGATGCGGACGCATCCGCTGCCTCCACCTAATTCGGATTGCGTCATGCAACATGCAAGACGTGAAGTTGTAGTTATTCAACCTACAGTGGTTTCGAGTTTTGGGTGCTTCGTTTTCGAGATTTGGGTGCTTCATTTTCGAGTTTTGGGTGCTTCGTGTTTCGGTCTTCGTTTTCGAGTGCCTCTTTTTCAAAACTACAGATTGAAGATAGGCTTTAATTGCCGGCCACCTCGGGTAGCTAATCCTCACAAGAGCTGTCTTCCGTCTTTTGCCCACTTTGAAAACCATCCACAGTACCCTGCGGGTTAGCCAGCGAACCGCAGACGTATTTCCGGTCGTCGCTTCTCCAGTCGCTGTTCGTTATATAAATAATTCCCCAATTTTCGCCAAAACAATAACAACATTATCCCCTCACCCACCGTGTGTGCTTGTTACTTGAACACCAATTGCAAAGCATCATCGACGGCTCTCGATAGAAGAGATTCGTTGTTTTGGCGAGCTAATATTCGCGCTCTGCGGTCGCTTTTGTCCAATGAAGAAAAGCAGTAGTTAGAGGGGGATTGTAACGTGCCCTGGGTTAAATCTGGAGGCCGGCGATTGAACCATTTGGAGTGAATTTACGGCTGATTTCCTTCGGTGCATATGCGAGACCGCCGCCAGCAAGTAACGGTAGGACTAAAACTTGCTGGAATCGCCCTGAAAAGGCCAAAAATGCTAAGAAAACACCATGAATTTAGACAAGGAGACAAGGTCCCATAAATAACCATCGCTTAAATCTCCATACAAACCGGCTTATTAAACAGAGATTAAGCAATTCTCACTCGTGAGCTTGGGGTACCTGTGATCTAACCGTTTATTAAATCCTTTGTACCCGCTTGATTGCCATGAGGGTCAATGGAAAACTTTCAAGCAGGCTAACGTGACACTTTTTTGTCAGAACTCGCAGAAGCGTAACGACAGTTACCAGATTCACGTTGTAGATTTTGAGACTGAAACTGGACAGCGTAAAACGGTTTTCTAAAAAGATACTTATCGTCATATCCATAAAGAAATCGTAATGTATTTTAAAATTTATGGTGTTACTTTATTTTGCCCAAATACACGGTCACGATCTCCTCAGATGTCTCCTTGCCATAACAGAACACAAATCACACTAAAATCAAAACAAGAATTTCCAGGCTTGGTGAATTTTATTTTATTTTTTCAGTTTATTTCCCTCTTTTAAGCAGTAAGGATGATGTTTGTCTCACCCTCGGGGGGGAGGGGTGAGGGGGGGAACTCCCATATGAAAGGGGCGGGGATGCTCGTCGGAAATTATGAATTAAAGGAGACCACTCTGGGCGTAGCCCAATTTTTTTTTTTTTATCCCTAGAAGCGATCTTTTTAAACTTTGATTACATGAATCGAGTAAATAAAACGAATTGGAAATACATTATTTTTTTAATATTTCTTCGAGTGCAACCCTAAAAGAGACCTTTACGGCTAAATATAATGGTGTTTTGCCCAGAACACCCTAAGCGAGACCAAAATCTGAAATTTACACCCCTAAGAGAGACGACGAGCATCCCCGCCGCTTTCATATGGGAGTCCCCCCATATTTCTTTAGGTTGGGCACATGTAAAGTTCGACCGTCTGAATCAACAGTCGAACTTAATAGTTTGGGTCGACCTAATAGGTATTAGGTTCGGCACATGTAAAGTTCGACGTTTGAACCGGGCCTTACAAACAGAGATCGACAGAATGCGATCAAAAGAAGATACCCCCAAGACCGATAATTTGAAAATATTTTCAGATAACAGATTAACAAAAAAGTATGCCATATGTCTTCTATAATTGGGAAGAGCCATTAGAGTTTGAATTTTTTTTAAGTGTCACGTCGTAACTGCGCATGTCGGTTCAAATTTCTGGCAATGTACTTTTTACTGAAATTTCTCAGTTAAATACGCTTGTAACAAAAGATATCCTTATCCTTTGACGAATAAAGACATTATTATTATTATTATTATTATTATTATTATTAGTAGTAGTAGTAGTAGTAGTAGTAGTAGTAGTAGTAGTAGTAGTAGTAGTAGCGGTCGTAGCAGTAGTAGTAGTAGTAGTAGTAGTAGTAGTACTAGTAGTAGTAGTAGTAGTAGTAGTAGTAGTAGAAGTAGTAGTAGTAGTACTAGTAGCAGTAGCAGTAGTAGTAGTAGCAGTAGCAGTAGTAGTAGCAGCAGCAGCAGCAGTAGTAGTAGTAGTAGTAGTAGTAGTAGTAGTAGTAGTAGTAGTAGTAGTAGAAGTAGTAGTAGTAGTAGTAGTAGTAGAAGAAGTAGTAGTAGTACTAGTAGCAGTAGTAGTAGTAGTAGTAGTAGTAGTAGTAGTAGTAGTAGTAGTAGTAGTAGTAGTAGAAGTAGTAGTAGTAGTAGTAGTAGTAGTAGTAGTAGCAGCAGCAGCAGCAGCAGCAGCAGCAGCAGTAGTACTACTAGTAGTAGTAGCGGTCGTAGTAGTAGTAGTAGTAGTAGTAGTAGTAGTAGTAGTAGTAGTAGTAGAAGTAGTAGTAGTAGTAGTAGTAGTAGTAGTAGTAGTAGTAGTAGTAGTAGCAGCAGCAGCAGCAGCAGCAGCAGTAGTACTACTAGTAGTAGTAGCGGTCGTAGTAGTAGTAGTAGTAGTAGTAGTAGTAGTAGTAGTAGTAGTAGTAGTAGTAGAAGTAGTAGTAGTAGTACTAGTAGCAGTAGCAGTAGTAGTAGTAGTAGCAGTAGTAGTAGTAGTAGTAGCAGCAGCAGCAGCAGCAGCAGCAGTAGTAGTAGTAGTAGTAGTAGTAGTAGTAGTAGAAGTAGTAGTAGTAGTACTAGTAGCAGTAGTAGTAGTAGTAGCAGTAGTACTAGTAGTAGTAGTAGTAGTAGTAGCAGCAGCAGCAGCAGCAGCAGCAGCAGTAGTACTAGTAGTAGTAGTAGTAGTAGTAGTAGTAGTAGTAGTAGTAGTAGTAGTAGTAACAGTATTATTTTTATCTCGCAGTGTAAAACTTTGGAATGCTGTCCACATTATGAGTAGTATAGGGCGCATAACGTAACCTACACCACTTGAGAAGCTATACGTAGAAGTAGAAAAAGTTCGGTACGAAACCAAATACAATCCTAATATACATAATGATATGAATTTCTCTACTTAAAAGGCCAATTTAGAATATTATAAAATTCTTATACTCTGTAAAACCTACGCAAAGCTTGATGATGTAATTATCTCTACCAGAAGCCTATTTAGAAAATTATATAGTTTTTATACTCTCATTATCTCTTAGAAACCTACACGAGGCCATCGTAATGTGGTTATCTTTACTAAAAGCCCTGATTTAGAACAATATCAAACTCTTATACTCTACAAGATCTACGTTAAAATATCAGTTAAATACAGGTTTTGCGACACTTGTGTTTCTGGATTTCTGGAGAAAAAAAAACCGTCAAATCTGGTGTCCTTAGCGCCCTAACTAAGTATTTATCTTAAATGTTCTGGCAATGTTCAAAGTGTTTGAGATGACCGACTTCTGCATCTGCTCAAGTACGCTCCGTGCTCTCGCTCCTAGTAGATTCCTCACCGACTTCTATAGGTGTTTAGAGTAACCACCCAGTACGTCAACTATTACTTTGTACTGTTAAACCCTGTGGAACAGGGTATTATTATTATTATTATTATTATTATTATTATTATTATTATTATTATTATTATTATTATTATTATTATTATCATTATTATTATTAGAAAAGGTCGGGTGTGACCCCGGGGTTGGCAAATGCCTGGCCCTTTGGTCGGGGCTGGCAAGTCGCGCATATAAACCCGCCGCAGTTACCCAGGGGGAGGGGTGGACGCAGCTGGAGTTGGTTAATGCATTAAAAACAACACTAAATCAATTGTTTCTTTGGAATGCAAGAAATAAAAGTAACAAAAACTACAATCTCCTGTTAGTGACATTAACTGTATTGTGGCATTGAATTTATTGTGTAGCGTAAATTGTATACGTTACACTTTTAATGCCTGTTTATATCGGTTTTATGTCATATATCTCATAAAAATATCAATATTAAGAAAAGGGTCATGTTTATTATTTATTATTATAATCTTTATGTATATCTTTATGTATATCTTTAACTAATAATTAAGTATTTTTTATTGTTTAATACATGTGACGCCGCTGGCAGTAATGTTTCAGAAAAAGCGCTACGAGACTTGCACTTTTATGCTCTGTAACTAAGCGTTCAGCTACTGTCAAATCCAATTTATTCCATTAGCGCGCCGTAATTCAAAGCAATATCATTATTGTTCTTGATATGCAGAGTCAGCTGACAGGTAAAAATTTATGTAAGTTTTCTGCTATAAGTTAAATCCCATTAACGACCTATTTTGTACTTGTTGGGAGTCGTTTAAAAAAGTCTTAAATCCAATACCCATTTCTTAGGGTGTGGAAAGCACGTCCGCGCAGCAGGTTACACTGACTGTTTTAAGTTCTCCCGATGATAACAAATTATTAGGATTTACCGAAAAATAAGCTAAAGAGGGGAGAGGGGAGTTTAGTTTGTGTAATATTAAATATTATTATTATAATTGTCTATGGTACGTATTTCTACGCTATGTTTGAAAAATGGAGAAAATAAAGACAACCGGAGAGCCTGTTTACAGGCTATGATCGCTGTGTACTTAGTACTACAGCAGCATCATGGTCGCTTTTATGCACCTGGCTTTTACTCGATTCAAAACTGTCACTTAAAAGAAATCACCTACTTTGAACTTAAAACGGCCCATGAAGCACACAGGAGAGATGTGACACACATTTTATGTAAGGTAAGTTGTATATTATTGAAATCCTTTCATTTTCGTAGGTTACGGAAACAATAGGCTTTTTTCCCCATACAAATCTTTATATTTCCAGTGTTACGCAACAATGCCGATGTTCGCCGATGCTCATTATTTCGAGCTTGGGCTACCTGTGGTCTCGCTATACTTATCTTCATGTGCATTCTTTCGGTACACATACATGTTTATGTAGACTTCAAAACTGTATATCGAGTTAGAAGGTTCCTGGGTAGCGAAAATGCGTGAGTGGAATGTTTGCTACAAAAAACTTGGACAGCTGCCTGACCGGGGAGACATAATTGAACCTCGGTTGATCCATGCATCAAGTTTACTTGTTAAAATCAGTTGCCCTTCTGCGGCGCTCTTGTTCATCGGCCGCATTCAAGTTTTCTCGTATTTACTGTGTTTGGATTTTATTCTGCATCAACCTTTGCAACAAAAGAGCAGCCTCCGCTCCGCTGCAGGAAAACTTTTCCGTCGTGCCAAGTTTATTTTTACTCTGATTCTAATAATAGCAAGCAAGAACTGTCACACATCTTAACTGCCCTGCAACACATATATCTAACCTGGGCTATTGCAAAAGCTACTACCCCATCTTCCCGACTCCAAAACAGTAGCAGCAACCACCTCTGCTAGAAGAACCCGTTCTAAGTCGGGGTCTCCGATATTCTTCAAAGGATCTTCAACATTCTTGGTATTCACGTTTGCTTCAATCCACATCGCACCCTTCGCCAACGTCTAGTGAGACCAAAAGATAAGATCGCGGTGGAGGATAAATGTGGGGTCACTTACAATATCAAATGTAAGGATTTTGATGCAGAGTACAATAGTGAAACGGCAAGGAAACTGAGCACTAGGCATAAAATGAACACCGCAACTGCAAATCAATGCAAGCCTGCGATCTCGAGTCCGCTGAGTCCGAACATGACAAGGACGCAGGCCACTCAATCGACTGGGCCAGCATAGAAAGTGCCAGCAGGCTCACTTGTGAGAGTCTGGAGAAAATTTGTGGAGGCCGAGCCCCCAGCACCGGAAAGAAATGGTCGTACATCGCATGCACCAGTGAGCCTGCTGGCAGGCTAGATAATCACCTGCTTTCATGTAAGAAACTCGAGGCCATAAACATTCATTCTCGGCGACCGGCAATGAACCGTGATCAGGGCGTCCTACCTCCCCCCATTGTATGGATCAATTTAAAATTGCAAAGCGAGGCTGCGAATAACAGCAAGCGTCACTGATGAGGGGTCCAGATTGGGTCCTTTGACCCTGCGTAGCTTTCAAGAATTTGTTAGTCGTTGAAGAATGTTTCTTTGCAAAATGTTCGAACTCTGCCGGCGGTTAGTATATCTCAGTTCATTCGCCATTTGGGCATCTCTCATAATGCACCTTGTGAATCTTTTAAGAAGGGTCAGTGTAACAATTCCTCTCGAAGCTCGAGAGAAATCCGAATCTGAGTTAAAGACTTCTTCGTTGCGTCAGCGATAGCACGGTATGCAGCGTTTAACCTGGTACCAAAAGGGCAAATTAAGTGGTTATTGCCGTAAACTTTTGCAGATTGCTAAGCTAGACTGACTTGTAGGCAAGGAGGCTTGCCTGGAGATCCACAAAAACTTTGAGCGCTTATCCTGTGGCAAAATGAACACTTGCTTAAGTGAGTCCGAACTACAGCCTAGAAACTTAATCGCGGTGAAAGGAAGCAGTGCACTCCTCTTAAGACCTATCAAACAACCCAGAGATAAAAGCACCGAACAAGCAATGAAGGCGACCATATCAGCTAAACTAAAGCCTTGGAGATGTAGATGACGCGAGCCTGGCTGGAAGCGCACCTGACCAAGTTGTCTATATAATTATCATCTATATAATGCGAACATGGAACGCCATGTAAACGAATGAAATTAGTTGCCCCCAACCCGATGCTATAGTAAATATATGCGTTGGCCTTCCAGTTGAAAGGTAACGTGGCATATACAAAATACCAGCCAGCCCACCGGAAACCGGAAAACGTAGACCATGATGGGTGTAAGTGGACAAGATCAAATCCACTTTTCTCATCAAAAGTAGTCTGAAAGTGTCCATAGAAAACGCATAGGGACAGATCTGTAAGACAATCCAAACGAATAGGGTAATCCTTAATCCATGGATTCAAAAAGCGTTCGTTATGGCACATGCGAGGCTTTGTGGGCTCATTGGTAATTGGCATGACCAGTTGAGGAGGATCGACTTCGCCTACCTTACCCCATATGAGGAAAGATCCGTTAGCGACTTTGTCTAGTAACGGTTCACCAGAAAAAATCAGTGTGTTGATTACATAGATAGATTAATGGTTTATTAAATTACTTCGCAGCTTCTAGGCTGAATTATGTTATTTTACAATACCGTAATAAACCTATGATAATAATATACAATAATATAGTAACAGCCCATGAATAATAAAGCTATAATTATTAAAGATATTTGATAGCGTTTAAAAACTATTAAATTTACGAAAATTTATAATTAAAAATTCACAGAAATATGTCTTTTATTATACTATTGCAGCTATGGCTTTTGTGAAGGAGCTCCTTGCCCGATTGGTTTTCAAATTGGGTACTTAAAATTTGGACTGTACTGTTTTCTTAAATTGTAACCATTGCGGCAGCGAGTTGGAGGCAACGGGTTTCTAATCTTGTGGTTTCGGTCCGAGAGGAAGCTGCTAAAAAGGGTGTTGCAAAGCTGGTCATTGTGTTCCCCCAGAGGTAAAATCCCTAAATCTTCCAATCCAGCGTTGTAGCTGGCGCCTGGCACTATAATCGATACGGTCCGATTCTCTAAGCGCACTAGCTCCTTTTATGGGTATTGGGGGAGGGCATGGTAGAAGGCCGGAATAGCGTAATCAGCTATTGACCTAATACATGCAGTATAGAACAGTACCAGGCCATTACCCTAATCCGTTCCAACTGCACCAGAAAGTACAGCCGCTTGCTAGCCTTTTTGATTACCTCGTTTATGTGAGCGTTCCATGAGGGTGAGCTTCTTATTGTTACACTTAGCAACTGTCCAACTGTCCAACTGTCCAACACTTCCAGCTCCTTTCCAGCGACGATCATTGGATCAAAATCTGTTGGTGTCTTAGAAAAGAGTTTCTTAACTCTTTACATTTATCAGCGTTAAGGTGGACTCTGTTATCATGCGACCACTGGCACCGCCCTTAACTCTGACGCAGTGGTATCGTCTACAAATTTCCAAAGGTGTGGTGAACTAATATCTAGGTCGTTTATCATTAACATAAGTAGCTAGGGGCCTAACTTAGTTCCCTTTGTTACCCCAGATGGGACAGACCCCACTCAGAAAAACAACCCTCTGTTAATTTGGCTCCCAGCGATTGATCAGATAGGAAGTCTGAAACCCAGTTGACAAACTACACGGGTATATAATTTAGTGATGACAATACTGTGGTCTATAAAGTCAAACGCCCTACGATAGTCAAATAACAAAGTCCTAACTGTTGATCCGTTGCCGTCTGTCCAAAGGGACCAATGCTGAAGCATACTTATCAGTGCCAAGGTGGTGATGGTGGTGGCGGCCTGTGATCGAGCTCCTTCACGGACTAATGGCTTGACGTAATCGTCCAAAATAAAGCCCTCTGCCACTTTAGGGACAGCCGGAGCGAGTGAGATTGGACGCACGTCCTTCTCTAAAAGCTGCACTGATTTCTTCTTTGGAAAAGGAGTGACATCGGCTGTCTTCCTCATGAGATCGGAAAATCCTTCAACTTGTATCTGATAAAGTAAGTCACCACTTTTGGACTTCATACCGCGCCAAGGCGCTTGCCACCACTTGCTCTGTTTTTCCCCTGGTAGGTGCTGTACCCTTGACACGTACCACTTCGCTCTACAAGCCTTTAGACTGTGTCTTGCAGGATGGAGAGTTAAGGAAACCATACGAGGAGACTGATCACCATGAAAGGAGCGGGCCTGGAAGTTGCCATGGAAAGGTACGAAAAAATCGTGAGCCTTAAAAGCCTGCGAGTAAGTTCTCCGAGGCGCCTTAGCGGCGAGGCGTGAAAAGGAAGGAGAGCTTGCAACTACGTCTCTGGAATTTGAATTCCACTTCTTCGACTGAGCTGTCAGATTTCTGCCAGTCAGCTCGAAGCGGAAACGAGCGCGAATGTAAACAAACATTATTGAAAAACGCGTGCCAAAGGTGATAACGTCATTACTAATGTCATCTTCGTCAATCAGCATTTCGCATCGACTTTTTCTATGCAGGTATTCAAATTCCAGAGACGTAGTTGCAATCTCTCCTTCTCCCGCCTCGACATCAGAGCGCCCCGGAGACCTTCCCGCAGGCTAGAACCTTAACGGCCTTCGGATACGTAACTAAAAATATATCTTCCTTAACCCCGGAGCACGAACTTCCAGTTAGAAAGATTATCAGGCAAATTTCCTGTGACGAAACTGCACGTCTGGGTGAAAAAATCACAGGAAACGAGGAGAGGCATGAACTAACCCTGAGGAAACCATCTCAACGAACGCAATTGGTCCCACCCAACTAGCGAGCTTTCCCAGCCAATCGCCTCAGATTTCCCGCCTAGTACAGCTAGCATTTCGCACCAGAAGACGATTAAATGACTCAATGGCAAAAACCTAACAAGATAACAACAGGAGAAGAGTAAGTGGGAAAAGGGGCAAATATCCCAACGGCGATCAACGGAATAAGAAAAACAAAAGAAGCAAAAAGGGATGAGGAACCCACCAGCCGAGCCGGACCAGGCACCGTCCGAAAACAATTTATAGGGTTAAAGCTACGAAAAAAACCCTTCTGGTTGCAGGGAGGAGAAAGAGTATACGAGGAAATGATAAAAAGAAAACAAACAAAGGATCGTGATAACAGTGACTTTAATGACAAACGGGCAAGAAAACGAAAGAAACAGGAAGTATTAAGAATGTTTTCGCTTAAGACCGCGGTCTACGGGGGACCAACAATTTCTCGACAGGTGTCCTGGTCTTCCACAATAATAACATGTAGGCGGAAGCCGTCTCTGGTTTGCAAAGAAGGTCGCTGAGCTTGTTTAAGAGCCTTCTGAACCTCCTTGGCAATTTCAACTTCCTCCTTGTCGCCAACCAGCTTTAGGAGGAGATGTTGAACGGAAAGGCTGTACAGAGGAGGTCTGGTTTTGCTTTAAGACAACAGGAAAGCGGTTAGCTCTGGCGTCTCGCTTGTCTCTAACAACATCCACCAGTTGTTCCAAGAGCGGCCAGTGTGGCATGCGGGTCAAAGATTACAGTAGCGCGAGCTAGATGCTGACCAAGGAGAGCTAACACCGCGTTAACACTACCGGCATCATGAATCTGACTTAAACACTGAACCTCTTTTTGCAGCGCAGTCACCACATCCAACTGAGCGCCTTGCTAGAAAAAAATAGGAAAACGAGAAGCTCAAGAAATAGCATCTGGGTGTACCTTCACAAAACATTTTATACAAAACAATCGACTCTACCGCTCGACACATAATGAGATTTTTAACCGCTGCAGGATTAGCTCATTCGGTCGCGCGTTCGATTCCTGGGGCCAGACTAATTGCACTGCAAGCGGCTTAAGACCTTTCCGTGGTTCGGATGACAACGTAAAATGGCAGTCGGAGATGTAAAAATAGTTTCCCCAATTAGCGCTTTCGTGCTAAATACCTTGACGCTCAAATAAAGTGCTTATTTATTTATTATATGCAAAGCCTGCTTAGGGCTTAGTAGATCTTTAACGGTATTTCTACTGCACTACTGGACGTGATTAGGTCCTGTTATCCCAAATATGCAAAGGCGTGAGATAAACGTGATTATTCGCATCTCTTACACTCGACACTAGCAACTCTGACGCTCGACACGCGAGCATTAACAACACTCGACACCCGAGCAAAACTTACGCTAAACACGTCATACGAGCATCTCTTTGCACACTCTGTTAAAGCGAAACTTCTAGAACTTAGGGTTTTCTTTGTTTCTTTTGTTCGCGTCTACTTGCAATTAGTTGTAATTGTTTATAGTTTTCTTTTGTTATATTGTTTACTTTCTTTTTGGTGTCACCATCGTTGCGTAATGTTACGTAATCTGTCAAGTTTTTTTGGTATAAACTTAGTCTTGTCGGTCAGTGTTTTTTACAGTTTTTATCGGTCAAGAACAGCTCATTCCTTTTAACGTTAAGTCAAGAAACCGTTAAGGTAAATTTTAGTCATACGCCATTTGTACGCTTTTCCGTTTTCTTTTATGTATTTGTTATTTTGTAGTGATTTCTACATTTTTCGTAACTTCGTATTCTTTGTATTTTTGGTTGTACAGTACCGTAGGAGTGTGATTTATAAAATAAAGCGGTTGGACACTAATACGCGTGACTTCGGTTACACACTCGACACACGAGCATCTCTTTACACGCTCGACACACGAGCATCTCTTTACACGCTCGACACACGAGCATCTCTTTACATGCTCGACACACGAGCATCTATCTCTTTACACGCTCGACACGCGAGCTTCTCTTTACACACTCGACAGACGAACATCTCAGTCAATACACGCTCGACAGCTGAGCGCGACAAAATTTGTGACTATTCTATACGTCAAAGCAAGGGATTATGAATATTACATAAATCTGAATACTAAAGAAATAAAACAGGAAATTAGCATCGTCAAATAAAACTTTTCTAAACTTCCCTACGATTTTCTGAAGTTTAATTTTTCACATTTCACTCCCCAGGTTAGGCTATTTTTCGTACAAAAATGGAAAACCCCAAATTTTCCAATTCAAAAATGTGATGGAAAGAAGAATCAGAAAAATTCTCTCCTTCGTAATACGTTAAATTTCATCTAATACTTTCGGGAAATTAAAATACTGAATCCCTCGTAATTTCGAAAAGACTCAAGATCCCCTAGAGGGTCTCAATGGGGGCGGTGGCTTTTACGCCGGTTATCGGCTAAAATTTCGGCTCTTTTACGGCTATCGGTTAAGTTTTTTCAGTTACGGTTAACAAAAAAGTTAAAAATTAATTTCTTTTGTTTCAAAGAGTTAAATATTAATAAACCTGTATGTTTTTCGAACTTTAAAGCAAAACAAAGGTCTTAGGATCATCTCGGGATGAAATAAGCTATTCTTTTGAAAACTTTTAACATTTAATAGATCATACTTCATACAGTATTCCACTTCTAATATTATTTTTCATATAGAAATGTCAACGGTCAATATAGAAATAATCTTTGTGAAAAAGCAAAAACAGACACGCGAACGCTCAGCTCAAGGCCCGGGCGCGAATTTATTTAAAACAAAAATGACCGTTTTCATACTAGAGACGGATCATTCATTTGAGACGGGTTATTCGTTTGATAACTCGCGTCAGATAGGTAATACGTGTTAATTTGAAAATGGAATGGTTTTAATTTTGAATGAACAATCCGCCTGACTTTATCCGCCAATTTTGACGGACAGTTTGAAGATGGATTATCCGTTCCAGATAGCCTGTGTACAGCCGCCCCCTCCCCTCAGAAAAAACGGGAAAGGGGTGTCTGTAGAGGAGGGGGCGACTGTACACAGGCTAGTCTCAGACGGATGATCTATTTTCTAGCTCTAGTGGGAAAACGGCCAACAATAAAATTCCAGTGTCCAGTGTTTTTAATGATACAGAAAGGACTGTACAGAACGACTGTCTGCCGTGACTTGTCCGTAGGCCTCATTATTTCGCGCGTCTAATGCATTCCGGGTCGCGTGGTCCGAGCGAGTTTTGTTTCCTCAGGTATCCCACCTAAATGCCTTGACCTAGATGTTGCGTGGCAAGACGCCGTACAGGGACTAGGCATGGCAATGTCTACCGTAGCGTCAGAGTAAAACAGGGAATTGTTGTTTATCAGCAACGTGTTTTACAAAGAGTGACATCTCTGCGTGTTGTTTCACTAGTATTTCGAGGGCACGATCTCCTTAAAATCACAAATATTAATCCCCAGCAGGAAGCCAGATTTTCCCTATAGAAAAAACTTGGTTCTTCAAGTGAGCAGCGGAAATGGAACCAACACCTAAAAGGAGCTTGGCCTAACGTTCGTACGGAGTCAAAGTAGGCGGGAAATAAAAAACGCAACCATAAGTGAATTTTATCACCTTCCTTAAAATTAACAAATCTAGGGAACAATTTCTTTTACGGTTATCTCTTTTTTACCCTATTTACGGCTAACCGTTAAAATTTTTCAATTTTTACGGCTATCGACTAAATATTTGGCCGTTTTACGCCTATCGGTTAACCCCATTGAGACCCTCCCCCTACGATGACGGTAGTTATGCTTCTGCAACAAAATTAACCCGTTGGTGCCTTCCCCTGCCTTCCGTATGCCTTTCCTTTATTAATAACGTATTAATATGTATAAGTGTCTTCCTGCATACTAATTTAGTGCCTTCCTCCATATCTAATTAAGTGCGTTCCTCCATATATAATAAAGTGAATAGTCGTTTCTTTTCTTTTGGAAGAACACAGTAGGAACAATAGGTTTGCCTAGAATTGCCCGGGCTCTTTTATTCCTGATGGGCTCATGTACAATCTATTATGTGTTTAATATAAAAACGCGCCTTCCGTTCAACATTTTATTCTAGCAAGTGAGTGTCCTTGGAAAAAATTCTTACTATCATCAATATTTTTTAAATTGCTCCAAACATGCAAGTCGAATCGAGCGCCTCGAGAATTTTGTAAGTAACTTATACTTTTGTTTGAACAATATGTTATGCCACGAAGTTTAAAACTTTCACGAATCATTTAAGTTCGTTATGTTAATAGACTTACCTTAGATTTGCATTTGATCTATTAAACTATAAACAAAACACACCCACATATACACAAAGTGGAGCTGAAAACTCTCTATTTCAATTTTGTCTGACTATTACAGAAGCGTTTTCTCCGCTCTATCTCAAGGAAATGAAAAGCTATTAAAGTCTCAGCGTTTCACGCACCGTTAGTCAGTTAATTATGCGAGTTCACAAGCCCACCGTTGCATACAAATTAGTTCTGCAGTAAAAACCCCAGGGAGCATATTGACGTATTATTATAAAAACACACAAACGAAAACAATTAATAACTTGACAAGGATCACTTGAAACACTCGACTAATAATTGTTTGCAATAAAACCAGATACGTTTCTTAAGGCACAAGAAATCATCTTTATGACCCTTTATTAAAATAATTGCAAAAAAATTAGATTAAAGATTCTATCAAAATAGTGAAAGAAGGCAAGCCATCCTTTTTTTACATTGCGCACAATGTTTTACTTACCCCTCTACCTTTTCAATTTTATTTCCCTCCTCCTCCCTCTCCACAATTTTTATTATTTTCCCTCCTCCACCTCCACCTCCTCATTTATTCTATATATATTTTTCGGCTCCACTACACAGTACAACATGAATAGAAAAAACATTAGGTTTACTTTGGCTGTTTCGGCCGAGCACCGCAGATATAACAATACATTATACAACATCTTGTATTACATTCAAATATGTGGTGTAAGAACTAGAACAGAGCTGAGCGACAGTTTACATAGAATACTGTCAGAACGGAGGCCAGAAAAAACCTGCCAGAAAAAAACCTCAGTAAGGAAAAAAACTCCGCAGGAAATCTGGGTAGGATCCATGGCTCATGCTCTGAAAAGCCCATCCAACGAAGGCTACACGGCTGGAATGACTTTGCCCTTATTTACAAAACAAGTATTCCAGCAAAGGACGGCAAACTGTAAATAATTTAAGGAAACGCAAACAAGCTAAGAAACCCCTGGAAAAATCGAACTGCCACTAGTAAATTAAATATATACTAAAATAAACAAATAAATAAATTAATAATAACATGAGCTAGACGAGATGTCGGCCTAGAACACTTTCCCACGTGATAAGCATCCCTTTTATAGCGCTCCATTCTACCCTTACTGCACTTCAACTGCCCCAGTCCCCACTGCTCCCGTGCCGCAGAAATATTTCATTTCCGGCTAATTCGTATCCACTCAAACGCCGGAAATTCTATTTTTCCATCCACAAATACATCGACCTGCTATCGACCCTACATCGACCCTACATCGACCCCACACCGACCCTACTCTCAACTTCTTTTAACACAGCTTCATGAATAGTAAAACTACCACCGCTACCACATTTCTATTGTTTTCCCTCCACCACCACCACCACCACCACTGCCACCACATTTCTATCGTTTTCCCTCCACCTTGTGGTGGTGGAGGGAAAAAAATTGGGAGTCGGGAATCGGGAGTCGACTGTTTGAGCCAATTATGGCAGGTACACACTGTCTTAAGCGATTTCTTAGGAAAACACCTGTTACAAAGAAACTAAAAAATAAGTAAAAAAAAGTAATGGCGTTATTACGTTGCCATGGCGACTGTTGTAAAGAAACCCAAATCATAACCAATTTTCTTCTTTATATAATACAGTTGTGGTAACCTTTTTCCTATATCTTTATTCATGGTAATGGGTTCATGATAACCGTCACGAATATAGAGACATTAAGTGACCACTAAGCCCACAATAAGAATGTTAATGTAATTGCTGTAGTTACTGTAGTTGGTGCAGTAGCTGTAGTTGGTGTAGTTAGTGTAGTCGGTGTAGTTAATGTAGTTCTTGTCGTTGCTGTAGTTGATGTAGTTACTGTAGTTACTGTAGTTGGTGTAGTAGCTGTAGTTGGTGTAGTAGCTGCAGTTGGTGTAGTAAGTGTAGTTGGTGTAGTAGCTGTAGTTGGTGTAGTTAGTGTAGTTGGTGTAGTAGCTGTAGTTTGTGTAGTTGCTGTAGTTGCTGTAGTTAGTGTAGTTAATGTAGTTGCTGTAGTTGCTGTAGTTGATGTAGTTACAGTAGTTGCTGTAGTTGCTGTAGTTGCTGTAGTTGATGTAGTTGCTGTAGTTGGTGTAGTTAATGTAGTTGGTGTAGTTGATGTAGTTGATGTAGTTACTGTAGTTGCTGTAGTTAGTGTAGTAGCTGTAGTTGGTGTACTAGCTGTAGTTAGTGTAGTTGGTGTAGTTGGTGTAGTTAATGTAGTTGGTGTAGTTGGTGTAGTTGATGTAGTTACTGTAGTTGCTGTAGTTGGTGTAGTAGCTGTAGTTGGTGTAGTTAGTGTAGTTGCTTTAGTAGCTGTAGTTGGTGCAGTAGCTGTAGTTGGTGTAGTTAGTGTAGTTGCTTTAGTAGCTGTAGTTGCTGTAGTAGGTGTAGTTACTGTAGTTGGTGTAGTTAATGTAGTTGCTCTAGTTGCTCTAGTTGATTTAGTTACTGTAGTTGCTGTAGTTGGTGTAGTAGCTGTAGTTGGTGTAGTAGCTGTAGTTGGTGTAGTAAGTGTAGTTGGTGTAGTAGCTGTAGTTGGTGTAGTAAGTGTAGTTGGTGTAGTAGCTGTAGTTGGTGTAGTAGCTGTAGTTGCTGTAGTTGCTGTAGTTCGTGTAGTTAATGTAGTTGGTGTAGTTAATGTAGTTGGTGTAGTTGGTGTAGTTGATGTAGATACTGTAGTTGCTGTAGTTAGTGTAGTAGCTGTAGTTGGTGTAGTAGCTGTAGTTGGTGTAGTAGCTGTAGTTAGTGTAGTTGGTGTAGTTGGTGTAGCCGCTGTAGTTGGTGTAGTTAATGTAGTTGGTGTAGTTGGTGTAGTTGATGTAGTTACTGTAGATGCTGTAGTTGGTGTAGTAGCTGTAGTTGGTGTAGTAGCTGCAGTTGGTGTAGTTAGTGTAGTTGGTGTAGTAGCTGTAGGTTCTGTAGTTGGTGTAGTAGCTGCAGTTTGTGTAGTTGCTGTAGTTGCTGTAGTTAGTGTAGTTAATGTAGTTGGTGTAGTTGATGTAGTTACTGTAGTTGCTGTAGTTAGTGTAGTAGCTGTAGTTGGTGTAGAAGCTGTAGTTGATGTAGTAGCTGTAGTTAGTATAGTTGGTGTAGTTGGTGTAGTTGATGTAGTAGGTGTAGCTGCTGTAGTTGGTGTAGTTGATGTAGTTGGTGTAGTTAATGTAGTTCCTGTAGTTCCTGTAGTTCCTGTAGTTGCTGTAGTTGATGTAGTTACTGTAGTTGCTGTAGTCGATGTAGTTGCTGTAGTTGGTGTAGTAGCTGTAGTTGGTGTAGTAGCTGTAGTTGGTGTAGTAAGTGTAGTTGGTGTAGTAGCTGTAGTTGGTGTAGTAGCTGTAGTTGGTGTAGTAGCTGTAGTTGGTGCAGTTAGTGTAGTCGGTGTAGTAGGTTTAGTTGCTGTACTTCGTGTAGTTGCTGTAGTTGGTGTAGTAGCTGTACTTGCTGTAGTTGCTATAGTTACTGTAGTTGCTGTAGTTAGTGTAGTAGCTGTAGTTGGTGTAGTAGCTGTAGTTGGTGTAGTAGCTGTAGTTGATGTAGTTGGTGTAGTTGATGTAGTAGCTGTACTTGGTGTAGTAACTGTAGTTAGTGTAGTTGGTGTAGTAGCCGTGGTAGCTGTAGTTGGTGTAGTAGCTGTAGTTTGTGTAGTTGGTGTAGTTGGTGTAGTTGATGTAGTTACTGTAGTTGCTGTAGTTAGTGTAGTAGCTGTAGTTGGTGTAGTAGCTGTAATTGGTGTAGTTAGTGTAGTTGCTGTAGTTGGTGTAGTAGCTGTAGTAGGTGTAGTTGATGTAGTAGCTGTAGTTGGTGTAGTTGGTGTAGTAGCTGTAGTTGGTTTAGTAGCTATAGTTGGTGTAGTTAGTGTTGTTGGTGTAGTTAGTGTAGTTGCTGTAGTTGGTATAGTTGATGTAGTTAGTGTAGTTGGTGTAGTAGCTGTAGTTGGTGTAGTTGGTGTAGTTGCTTTAGTTGGTGTAGTAGCTGTAGTTTGTGTAGTTGCTGTAGTTGGTGTAGTTAGTGTAGTTTTGTGTAGTTGGTGTAATTTGGTGTAGCTTGGTTTAGTAGGTTTATTTTGGTGTAGTTTTGTGTAGTTGATGTAGCTTGGTGTAGTTTGGTGTAGTTTGGTGTAGTAGGTGTGTTAATGTAGTTTTCTGTAGTTGGTGTAGTTTGGCGTAGTAGGTGTAGTTTGGTGTAGTTTGGTGTAGTTTGGTGTAGTTTTGTGTAGTTGGTGTAGTTTGGTGTAGTTGGTGTAGTTTGGTGTAGTTTGGTATAGTAGGTATAGTTTGTTGTAGTTTTGTGTAGTTTTGTGTAGTTGGTGTAATTTGGTGTAGTTTGGTTTATTAGGTTTCGTTTGGTGTAGTTATGTGTAGTTGATGTAGTTTGGTGTAGTTTTGTGTAGTTGGTGTAGTTTGGTGTAGTAGGTGTAGTAGGTGTTGTTTGGTGTAGGTTGGTGTAGTGTTGTGTAGTGGGTGTAGTTTGGTGAAGTTTGGTGTAGTTTTGTGTAGTTACGTAGTATGGTGCAGTTTGGTGTAGTAGTTGTAGTTTGGTGTAGTTTTGTGTAGTTCGTGTAGTTTTGTGTAGTTGGTATGGTTTGGTGTAGTTTGGTTTAGTAGGTGTTGTTTCGTGTTGGGTTGTGTAGTCAGTTTAGTTTGATGTAGGTGGTTTAGTTTGGTGTAGTTTTGCGTAACAACTACACAAACTACACCAACTGCACATACTACACCAACTACATATACTACACCAACTACACTAACTACACTAACTACACTAACTACACTAACTACACCAACTACAACTACTACATCAAGTACACTAACTACATCAACTACATATACTACATCAACTACGGTAACTACAGCAACTACACTAATTACACCAACTACAGCAACTACACTAACTGCACCAACTACAGCTACTACACCAACTACAGCAACTACAGCAACTACAGCAACTACACCAACTACAGCAACTACACCAACTACAGCAGCTACACCAACTACACCAACTACACTAACTACGGCAACTACACCAACTACACCAACTACACCAACTACAGCAACTACTGCAACTACATCAATTACAGCAACTACCGTAACTACGCTAACTACACCAACTACAGCTACTACACAAACTACACTAACTACACTAACTACAGCTGCTACACCAACTACAGCTACTACACCAAGTACAGCAGCTACATTAACTACATCAACCACAGCAACTACACCAACAACACTAACTACAGCAACTACAGAAACTACAGCTACTACACTAACTACACCAACTACACCAACTACAGCAACTACACTAACTACACCAGCTACACCAACTACACTACCTATAGCAACTACAGAAACTACAGCAACTACACCAACTACAGCAACTACACTAACTACACCAACTACACCAACTACTCCAACTACAGCAACTACACTAACTACACCAACTACACCAACTACACTAACTACAGCAGCTACACCAACTACACCAACTACACTAACTACAGCAACTATACCAACTACAGCTACTACACCAACTACAGCTACTAAACCAACTACAGCAACTACATCAATTAGAGCAACTACAGCAACTACGCTAACTACACCAACTACACCATTTACACTAACTGCAGCAACTACAGAAACTACAGCTACAACACCAACTACAGCAGCTACACCAACCACACCAACTACACTAACTACAGCAATTACAGCAACTAGAGCAACTACACCAACTACAGCAACTACACCAAGTACACCAACTACACTAAATACGGCAACTACAGCAACTACAGCTACTGCACCAACTACAGCAACTACAGCAACTACATCAACTACAGCAACTACCGTAACTACTCTAACTACACCAACTACAGCTACTACACCAACTACACTAACTACAGCTGCTACACCAACTACAGCTACTACACCAACTACAGCAACTACAGCAACTACATCAACTACACCAACTACACCAACAACACTAACTACAGCAACTACACAAACTACAGCTACTACACCAACTACACCAACTACACCAACTACACCAACTACACCAACTACATTAACTACACCAACTACACCAACTACAGCAACTACACTAACTACACCAACTACACCAACTACACCAACTACACCAACTACACTAACTACACCAACTACACCAACTACAGTAACTACAGCAACTACAGAAACTACAGCTACTACACCAACTACAGCAACTACAGCAACTACATCGACTGCAGCAACTACACCAACTACAGCAAGTACACCAACTACACAAACTACACAAACTACACCAACTACATTAACTACACCAACTACACCAACTACACCAACTCACTAACTACAGCAACTACAGCAACTACGGCTACTACACCAACTACAGCTACTACACCAACTACAGCAACTACATCAACTACAGCAACTACAGCAACTACAGCAACTACATCAACTACACCAACTACACCAACTTCACTAACTACACTAACTACAGCAACTACAGCAACTACAGCAACTACATCAACTACACCAACTACACCAACTACACTAACTACACTAACTACAGCAACTACAGCAACTACAGCAACTACAGCTACTACACCAACTACACTAACTACACTAACTACAGCTTCTACACCAACTACAGCTACTACACCAACTACAGCAACTACAGCAACTACAGCAACTACATCAACTACACCAACTACACCAACTACACTAACTACAGCAACTACAGAAACTACAGCTACTACACCAACTACAGCAACTACACCAACTACACCAACTACGTTAACTACACCAACTACACCAATCACAGCAACTACACTAACTACACCAACTACACCAACTACACCAACTACACCAACTACAGCAACTACAACAACTACACCAACTACATTAACTACATCAACTACACCAACTACAGCAACTACACTAACTACAGCAACTACATTAACTACACCAACTACAGCAACTACAGCAACTACACCAACTACAGCAACTACACTAACTACACCAACTACATTAACTACACCAACTACACCAACTACAGCTACTATATTAACTACAGCTACTACACCAACTACAGCAACTACACTAACTACACCAACTACAGCAACTACATCAACTACACCAACTACACCAACTACAGCTACTACACCAATTACACTAACTACACTAACTACAGGTACTACACCAACTACAGCAACTACGCTAACTACACCAACTACACTAATTATCCCAACTACAGTAACTACAACAATTACATCAACGTTCTCATAGTACACTAAGCGGTCACTAATTATCTCTATATTCGTGACGGTTATCATGAACCTATTACCTTATTCATGCTGACGTAGTTTATGCTTAAACTTGGGAGGTATCTCCCCTAAAAAATCCAGTCGAGTCACCTCAAATACGACAAAAAACGCGTTGCAGACTAAGAGTCTCGCTGCTTACGCAAGCAAGACTAATAATCTTCTGTTAAATTATCTATCGTGCGCCGATTAAAATTCCAATTTGTTCTGGCCATAATACCATAATAATCTGTGGAATCCCAGTGCAAAAGTATGATGTGAAATGGAGTTGTATCTATTACGAATGCACTGAGTACACGCGGTGTCAGGCCACCAAACGTGAAATCTGATAAGACTGACCTTTGGAAGGTCTTGGTTATTATGTAATAGAAGTAAATTAAATAGAAGTTCCTAGAGTTTCAGTACGTATGGTTTCTTTGGTTGCAATGTCCAGTTCGCACGATGCGGCTATATCACACAAAGGTGAGAAAAGGCGAAACTACGACATGTCCTTCAAACTCGAGGTAACAGAATACGCAAAAAGGGTATCTAACAGACGTAAGCTGGAACAGGCCTTTCAAAGCATTAGTATTTGAACAGTATGATTAGTGGATGGCTAGTGGTGTCCAAGAATTTACGGAAGCGGGAAACATGCGACCGCCACCGAGAAAAACCGTTGTAGAGTGGGTGTTGACCACTTGGGCATGGCTCCCCACTGAGCTAATTACAAAGTCATTTAAGTCCTGCGCATTTAATCTAGCCGTTGATGGCTCTCAAGATTCAGAGATCCATTGTTTCAAGAAAGGCCAACCATGCGAAGTAGGAGCAGAACAGTTGAAGGCACAACTTTCCGTGCTTGATGAGCCGACTCTTCCAGACCCATTAACTCAGACATAGAAGAGGCCGGCGGTGAAATATCATGGTGCTCGACGAGGACTCGGATGTTGACATTGAGCTGTAAGAACTACTAGTACCATATACCGTTGTGGATTTGTAGACGGTTTAGACTTATCAGCGGACGCACTTGATAGTCTGCTAAAGCTCTGTCATTTAGATTATTATAATACCGTATTTAGGTTACCATGTTACAGTTATTAGAATAAACGCCTTTTTCTTTTAAACGCCTCTTATCTTTTAAACGCCCCCCCTTGGACCCTTGAAATTTAATAAACGCCTCCGGCGTTTATTAGATCATTTACGGTATGTACATTGTGACCATTAAGAAGAAAACGCATTTAGTTAATATCCAGCAAGGGGAGTGACGGTGCATGACTGAAGTTCAAGACAATCTCGAGAATTTAGCCAAAAAATGGAACAAAATGCTGGTTTTTCTCGTCTGTGGGCTCACCCTATTGTTCACACCTAACGGTAAGTTCGAAGACCATTATGTTTCCCCGGCTCGAGGCTCTTTTAGAAAACAAAATTAATCCGTGATCATCATAATAAATATTTAGGCGGTGATGTATAGCAACGAAAATATATAGGAAGTAGATTCGAAGAATTGGTAATTTCAGTCCTTCTTTGAAATTAACTTTGACAGTTTTTCTATGCAATTGCCTGCATACGAAATTTATGGCACTCCAATAGATATTTGAAACGAACGCATTGATCCGCGTTGCAGGTGCTTGTGACAGCATAAATTCCTCCCTTTCAAGCTATATAGACCATTTATTTAGTTGTTGGTTAAGTAAGATCCATGCTCAGAGAGTCATGTTTGAAGCAAGCGCGGGTTGATTATGAACTGAAAACTACATTTCAAATAATGCGGGGTCCTTCTCTGTTAAGTTTTTTTCTTGCCAAAGTTCATGAACTGGCCTTTTCAGTCATTTTTAGTATCTGTTCTGCTCGCTTTTAAACGGCATATTCGCAAAAGTTTGGTGACACCAAGTACAGTGGAACCATAATACAATGAATGGCTAAGGGACTGCCATGTAAATATGATCGCTATAAATATGTTTACTTTATATATCAAGGTTCTTTTCCATATATATTCTACTATTACTGGGGGGAAGAATATCGCTCGTTATTTATACCGCGCGACGCGCCGTAGAAAACTTCATCAATCCGTGAGTAAAATAGATATTTTGAGAATGGACCTCTAGGGCCAGAGAAATCAACGCATTCCTGGTAGTTCAGAGAAAAATGATCAGAGTTCCAAGATATTTTGATGGACGCTGTCGAGACGTTAGTTCCTATTCAACCAAGCCTTGATTCAATAAAAAAAAACTAACTATTAAAACCTTTACAATTAATTTCGCTGAAGAAGTTTTTTTCTGTTCAGTCCAGTCAGTAGTTTAGAAAGTCAAGACACAATTATTGTAAATACAATATTTTCTAAATCGCACGTTCTTCATTAAAAATAACTCCCTTGTATGGGAGCGAACAAAACCAGACATTATCGAATCACAAATACTGTGTAAAAAATCAACTTTAGAATAAGATTCTAATTTTAGATGGCGTGTGGGGTTGGTGTAATTTCATTAAACTTTTTTAAAATATATAAAAATGAGATATTTTTTTTGTTTTTTTTTTCCCACGATTGTTTATGCATTTGTGACCGACTTGTAGCATTCTGATTTTGCAGTTTCGGATACTATTGCACTATAAATTATTGCATGGACTCTTTCATTGCAAAGTCAGGTGCTCTCTGCTTTTCAAAGCAACATTGTGACTAGCAGGATAGGCTTCAAATTCAAGGGATCTGCTATTTATCGGGTTACGAGCTTGAGTTGAGTTAGAGTTAAGTTTGAATTGAGTTTGAGTTAAGATTGAGTTACCAAAAAGATGCCTTTTTTCTACAGAATTTTTTTTCACCGTTGATTTGAGTTTTTTTTTTTTGTAATTTTTTGCGTTCGAGGTACGAGAACGCAACTCCTTATTTGTATTGGGTGTTTTGTGCCTTATTGGGTGTCCCGTGTAATTAATAAGGGAAGTTACCGTTTTTGAGATTGCATTTTCGTCGTCGTCGACACACATTTGCCTCACTTTGAAGTGCTTGCTTACGTTTTGTCTCACTTTGACGTGCAAACTCCTGCATTGGGAAATGAAACTCTTCATGGGCGCATGTTACTGGAGAGCTCTGTTCACATGCATGTTCTAGAAAAGCAATATTTCGCACATAAAACCTTTTTTTAGTCGCTAGATACCCGGTATGGTCTCTTTTTAACTGATCTCTCTTCCTAGCCGATGCCAAAAGAGAATTAATTTTGTGAGGGGCATTGTGCAAAAAAATATGGAAAAAGAGAAGGGAAAAAATGGACTAATAACAGTATTGTTCTTTTTTTCCCAGGTTTTGTGTCCAGCGGTTTTAGTGAAAACAAGGGTTTGTGAGGGTTGCTCAGTCTCGCAGGCTCACAAACCCTTCTTAGGTCGATCTTATTTTGTATTTGCCTTTCCCCACGGCTGTGTTCTGATCTTGCGGTTTCCAATTGCACTAATTGTTGCAGGGACTCCTGATCCTTCGTATTTCGTCATCCTGATCCCGCATTTTTCATTGCAGTGTGCCCTCTGTTGTTGCAAGCAACATTATTACTAGCACGGTCGGCTTTAAATTCAAGGTTTTTTGTGTCGTGGTGGCTATGGATCGAAACACTAGATATCCTGATATAGGATCATAAGATAGTGTGCTGTCATTCTCCTCAAACACGACTTCAACTCCCACGTACTCTTGGGTTGCGTTGGATTGGGAAATCCGTATTTAGATTTAATTTGAAACCCGGATTTCGGATTTTGCAATCGAACGCGAAATCCGAAAACGGATTTTACCTCCGAGAAATCCGTCCTCAGGGTGGATTCCAATTAAGAAATCCAAATCCGGATTTCATGGATTTCCGTTTTACCATTCTATTAGGAAATCCGAAAAAGGATTCGCAAAACTGTTCTCCTGAACAGCGGTCTTTTTTGCTACTTACGCGTGCGCGAGCAAGACCGCTGTTTTCAAATCCTTTTTCTGATTTCCCAGTCGAACGGAAAAAAAATGAAAATCCAAAAACAGACATCTCAGCGTTGAAATCCGTTTTCGGATTTCACGTTCGATTTCAAATCCGAAATCCGGATTTTAAAATCGAAATTCAGATTTCCCAATCGAACGAACTGTCGTGGACTCTCAGAGAAACTCGTCGCGTAGAATTGCCGGTCCATTGAGGTCAACAAATAATGTCCCGTCCGGGTGGGGGTTAGTATTTTTCTGTTTTTATCCGTGACACTTCTAAATGAAGCATACATGAGGTAAAAACAACAAAACGGTCAAGGAAAACTGGAAACAAGTTTGAAAAAATAAAAAGAGATGGCGGCCGAAACGCGGAAAATTTTTTTGGGATTTCAGAGACGTTTTCTGGAAATTTTCTTCGCGCTGGCTACCCCACATGGGTTTAGGTCAAATTCAAAGGAAAACAAAAAACCCAGTTTTTATCACATTCTTTGGTTTAAAAGACTGTGGTGGTTTTAAAGGCAGATGAGAGATGTCACGATATCAGGTGGTACCGTTCGCGTTCTGTGCTGTTTCAGTTGATTTTTAATCGCGAATGGATGATCACGGCCCTATTACAAGCCAAATACTTGAACTCGATCAATGAGTAAAATTTTAAAAAAACTTTTACCTTGGTTCACACTCGTAGCCATTGCGTTAAAACCGAAAGCATTATGAAAAAAGTTCGCCAAAAAGCACCTGTATTAATAACGGAGCCACCTTAATTTCTGCAAGCATAGCAGCAATTATCAAGCCCGAACGATGATATTACGATATGGGCGACCGTTACCACTAAAAATACAATCATGTCAACTAGTACAGACAAAACGCAAATGATCTAGTGATGAATTACGAAGTGAGTTCAAATAATAAAGAAAAAAAACATTCTTAAAATAATATAGCCTGGTTGTTTTGTGCGAAATGGTTCACCTAAACTACAAACGATTCGGACAAATGAGAAGCTGTCCACTGGTAGATGATAAAACGATACCGTCCAACAATTCCTCTTTTTAAATTGAAATTTGGTAAAAAAAAAAAAAATTCCTTTGGCCCATAAATAAACAGCATTACGTCAGACCCCACATAGACTAGACAACTGTACAGTACCGCAAATGATCCCCAACCGTAAATGATCCCGAGACCGCAAATGATCCCCAAAATGGACCGCAAATGATCCTCGACCGCAAGTGATCCCCAAAGTCGACCGCAAATGATCCCGAAAGAAAAATAGGAATGACTTGGACTCAAGTTGGTGGATCATCGTGTCGATTTTATTTTTATTACAAAACGTCAGATTAAAAGCTAAATTTTACTTCTCAAATAAATCTTTGAATAAAAACTAAATGAAAAAAAAAATCATTCAAGTGTAAAAACGAAGTCGGTAGGCAACACACGACTTTTACTTCATGCTAAAAAGCTGCTTGTTCCAATGAGTTTTTTTCCGGCTCTGGCGGGTAGATTATACCTTTGAAGAAAACGATTTGACTGAGCAAATGTGATTTTTGCCGCTTATTTCATACTGAGAGGTCATGACACGCATTTTCTAAGGTTATTGCTGTTTCTAGTCGGCATGATTTGCCCTTTGATGCAAGAGCATCAGGGGCGTAGCCAGGATTTTTGAAGGGGGGGGGGGTCACAGACAGGGGCACCATCCGGGGATCGCCGGCTATATAGGGTTTATACCGCTGCTCTCCCTCGTGTATCAGCGGGCTCAGTCGTATTATCGCGGCATGAAGGCTCATATTAACTAAAGACAAGAGCCGTTGACGAAAATACTTTTCAAAAAAAACAAATTTAAAAAAAGTGGGCTTTTCAAGAATGGCTTTTTCGGCCAAGATATTGTCATGGCGTTTTCGCCACCTGAATATTGTAGGTTGTTTGCTCAAAAGAAGGCCTACCAAGGGGAGGTCACGGGCACCCCAGGACCCTCCTTAGCTACGCCCCTGAGCATTTCCTTTGACCTCTTTTGAAATGCAGTGCTCTTCATTGCCGTTAAATAAGGGTTTTAGGTTGTTCAATTTTTTTCCAAAGTGCCTCCTGGATCCGAATAATTATAAGCGGTTTTCTTTCTTGTCCGTGAATGTGACGGTTTCCTACGATGTTTTGTCACACGATAACTACCGCTTACCTCGTCGCTTTTGCGTTTGTCATTACCAGGTTTAGATTCCTTGTAACTGTCACCAGCAAAGGCACAACAAAGGAATGTACATAAAAGCGTCAATATAATTATTCGCAACATGTTCATGAGCTGTAAGAAAGTTGCTATTTGGAAATAAACCGAAACCTGTGGACATTGATAAGTTCGGGGGCATTTTGACGTGTCTTGTTTCGTAACAGCCACCTAAGTTACGAACAAATGTCTTGCTGTTTATCACGTAAAATTAACACTTCAGAGAAAAATCAAAATTAAATATTCTGAAAATTAATTTCACACTTTCATAGCACCGAAACGGCTCTTCTCAGAGTCTACAATGACATTGCTATGTCCATTGACAATCAAAAATCTGTTGTTTTGGCTCTACTGGACCTGTCTGCTGCTTTTGATACAGTTGATCATTCTCTTCTCCTTGCTAGACTATCTACCCGTTTTGGCATTTGTGACCAGGCACTGGACTGGTTTCGTTCATATCTATCTAATCGCACTCAGTATGTCAGAATCCAAGATGTCTCTTCTGATGTGCATGCCTTACCTTATGGTGTACCTCAGGGTTCCATGTTGGGCCCCCTGATGTATTCTTTGTACACTTCCCCCCTAGGTGATATTGCAAGATCTCATGGTCTATCTTATCACTTTTATGCTGATGATACACAGCTATATTTATCTTTTGAAACGTCATCGCCTGAGGATTTGTCAACATGTACATCTGCTCTTGAAGATTGTGTTAAAGATATTGACCTTTGGATGTTAAATAACAAGCTGAAGCTGAACAGTGGGAAGACTGAAATTATAGTTTTTTCATCCTCCTATCGCCCGCGTCCTGCGTTAAAAAACCTGGTGATTGCCCCTGACACTGTTGACTGTTCAACTACTGCTAAAAATATTGGGGTTATTTTTAATAACTCTCTATCGATGTTGCCGCACGTTACTGCTGTTTGCAAGTCTTCGTTTTTTCATTTACGCAATATTTTTAAGATTCGCAAGTTTCTTTCTTACGATACATGTAAAACTCTAATTCATGCCTTTGTTACTGCAAGGATCGACTATTGTTACTCATTGCTTTACGGTCAGCCTAAATGTATCTTGAAACGTTTACAGAGTGTCCAAAATAGTGCTGCTAGGCTTATTCATCTTACTAGTAGATATGAGCTTGTTACGCCGTTGCTTATTCGACTTCATTGGCTACCAATTGAACAAAGGATAACTTTCAAAATTGCAGTAATTACATTAAAGGCGCTTCATGGTGCTGCACCTAGCTATATCACTGATCTCATCAAGCCTTATACACCTGGTAGACTTCTTAGATCCTCCAATCAATTTTTACTTTCTACATCTAAATTTAATCTTAAAACTTATGGTGGCCGTTCTTTTACTATTGCTGCACCTTCTGTTTGGAATGCACTTCCATTCGAACTTAGATCTTGTAATTCTCTTTCTTCTTTTAAATCTAAGCTCAAGACTTGGGTTTTTAAAATTGGTTATGATGTTGTCGTATAGAATGATGATGTTTTTATAGGATGACAATGTAGTTTTGTAGTTTTGTAGGTTTAGGATTTTGTTGTTCTTTTTATTATGTAAAGCGCTTTTGGACCATTGGGAATTTTTATAGGATGACAATGTAGTTTTGTAGTTTTGTAGATTTAGGATTTTGTTGTTATTTTTATTATGTAAAGCGCTTTTGGACCATTGGGAATTAGCGCTCTATAAATATTGTATATTATTACTATTATTATTATATTAAAGCTCTTTTTATGTAGAGGGTGCCCGGCTTTGTATTCCTCAGCTTCTAAGCGTTAAAATAATAGAGTTTTTTCTGAGTTATGTCCTGCCTGTCTTAAATATTTCAGCGACGAAACATTCTTGAAAGAAAATTGAAGCAATGGACAAAGGAAGAAGTATACGGTTAATACCATATCCTTTTCAGAGTTATTCCTTTTTTTTTTTCGCCTTGTATAAATTGACCTGAGATGTAGCGTCCTCCTTCCCTTTTCCTCTAAAAGGCGAGAAAAAAGGTTTCTTTTTATAATCAGTCCTTTTTTTGTAATCAGTCCCATAAAATCCATTCCATTCCCCAAGTTTTCACGGGATCATTTGCGGTCGACTTTAGGGATCACTTTCGGTCGAGGATCATTTGCGGTCCATTTTGAGGATCATTTGCGGTACTGTACACAACTCCTTGTCTTGACTTGTCCATTTCACTTTTGTATTTTTGGTGGTTTCGGCGCCAACTAGTGTGTGTCATGCGAAACCATTTTATTTGATTTCATGCCGCACTATTTGTTTCGTCGTACCTCCAGTTCAGTCTCGATTAAATGATTCGACATTATATTGAACCATTTGCGCATGACTTGAACCTCTGTAAATGTTTGCGTGAGTTCTTACTTTAACAAACCGTTACGCAACAGAGCAGCCGATTGTTCGTTGTCAAGCTCTATCATTTAGCACATGGTATATTGATCTCTGATTATTATTTTTAAAAACAAACCGATTCTTGTTTGGCGTTATCGTTTTAACATCTACCAGTGGACAGCTTCTCATCTGACCAAATCATCTGTAGTTTAGGCGAACCATTTCACACAAATTATTTTACGAATGATCATTTCTTTATTGTTTGAGCCATTTCGTAATTCATCACTAGACCATGTGCGTTTTGTCTGTGCTATTTGACATGATTGTGTTTTTGGTAACAGCTTTCCATATTACGATTGTGACGTAAGGAGTAGTAAGGGGGGTCACCCTGGGCTCGACCAATCAGAAAGCCGGATATAGGTCACGTGGTACAAATGGACCAATCAGCGTGCAGCAAGAGGTCATGTGACCTGTCAATCAAATTTTCATATCAAATGACGTCATAGGGGTGGTGACGTCATGGGTGTGGTCGATGACATCCTAGGGGTGTGGTCGATGACGTCATAGGGGTGATGACGTATTGTAAAAGTGACCTAGTGTCACGTTGGGGTGTGGCCGTGTAACCCTATAGCCTTGTTACCCTCACTCTAACCCTAAGGGCTCTTATATATGAAGACGAACCTGATGGCTCGTCCATGTGGGAACCCTAAGAGAGAATTCACGAGGGCGCATGCGCACTAGAGACATTTGGTGTTTTGGGGGGTCCACGGTGTTCTCCTCGGTCCTGACCCCTAGGGCTAGGCTGGGGCCGAGTCGAGGTCCCCCCTGGGCGGTCACGTGATGATTCCCTAGGGAATTCAAAAAAAAGGAAAAAAAATAAACGCATGTTTTTGGTTTCAACCGAGGTTTATTCTGATCACCCTAACGTTTACAAACGGGAACGTGTGCCCGACCCTACGGGTGTGGGGCGTCCCTACATTTTTCAAACAAGTGATCCGAACTTGGGGTGGTGATGCTGGGTGCTGGGGTCAGAGCGTTCACAGGTGACTTCGGAACACGGCCTGGATATGGCGTAGTCCCTTTTCTTGGTCCTCGATACTGTGGAGGATATCTTGGTAGTGGGCGTGGGTACTGGGATGTTCTTCGGGTGACTGTTCGAACAAGTACCGTACAGTATCTCTGAGGCCTTCCAGGTTTTGCCGGCACGTCTCTAGATTTTGGACACAGGTGGTGTAGGCGAATTCGCACGATCGTCGCTTCTTGTCCGCCACGTGGGGGTCGATCAACTGACGCCTCACTTGTTCGCACATGCGGTTCAGACGGCATTCGTAGCCCCAGTCCAGGTCCATGCTGATATTTTCTCGCAGCTCCCACAATATGTCTAAGTATTCTTCTAGGTAGTCTCGGTTGAAGACCCTGGGTGCCATGATCGGGGACTTGGGTGTGGATCAGGAATGCGACCCAGAAGAAGGCCAACGAGAACACAGTAATTGGCGCGACAAACAGCATGATCCGTGTCGAGGTGCAGGGTCGATGGGAGGGTCTCTTATATGGACCTCTCAGAGGGGGCGCCAAGCCCCTCTGGGAAGGGTCTAAGAGGAGGGGGGATACCCCCCATCCCCCCCTCTTTTTTAGGGGTCGAACGGGGGTGATGGGAAGGCACGTGACCCAGACTATAAGACGTGGGACCGGTCGCCACTCACGTTGTCTGCAGTTGGTCTTGGTTCAAAGATGGCGGACTCTTTGCCGGTCGTACCCGAGGAGGTTGACTTACCAGTGTTACCTGACGAGATTTACGAGATGATTGCGAGATTGTATCGATTAGCCACGGTGGAAGAACGGGATGCGAATGGGTGGTGGCAAGTACGGAAGGAGATGCGCTATTTACCCCGGTGCCCCCAACGCAAGCGCATCATTAACGTGAAGGGGTTTTCTGTGCCTCGCCATGGCAACTTGTTGCGGCCCGTGACGGGATATTTTTATCGGAGGCTCATGCGGACGATGTTTGCCCGAGACGCTGATGCCCGGTTCTATCGCTGGTTCAGGGCTACCTTTGGCGAGGACGACTACCTCCGTCCAGGCCAGGCAGCCGAGTGGCCTTTTGTTTACTGCCACTATTGCGGGGAGGGTCACGAGTGTGGGGATGAAGAGGAGGAGGAAGAGCGCCAGTACCAGAAAGATCAGCGAGCCTACCGGAAGAAGATGCGGCGCGTGGCGAATGTCTGGGCTCAACGCGACTGGTTGAAACGCCTACGCCCTCGCCGTCCCAAGACCTGAATTTTTCCCTCTCACCCTTCATAATATTTTATAGGGACCCCTTTTGGGGTCCCGCCCACATTTGCAAAAGTCAATGATTAACACTCAGATTAAAAAAACACATGTTTTTATTGATTATCGCACGGGTCGATCGCGTTGCGCCAATTCTTGCACGTAGCCCTTGTAAGCCTCTCGGTATTGATCTTGCAGGTGAAGGAGCATCTCGGTGTGATCGTAATGAGCTTGCAATCCTCGTCGAATGCGTTCGCGGAGATACTCGTCCAAGGTTCGATAGTCGTCGAGGCGTAGCTGGCGATGATACTCGGCATTCATGGGGACAGCGTGTCTCGAGTGCGTTGGAAGAGTGAGAGGAGTTGCAGGTGGTGGATCGGTAAGGAGGGGACGACCAAGACGGCACTGTGTGGATGTAGCACTGGAAAGGTCGAGCCGTGCAGGTGAGTGAAGTTCTGGTCGCTGGCGGCGCGTTTATACCATTGCCCGTTGGTGACGTCACACAGGAACACGTCTTTCCCTAATGCGTCAGCGATCATGGTCTGCTGGTCCGTGTCGCTCATGTCGGGTAAGGGCGTGTACGACCCAAAGAGAAAGACGGTATGCGCGTCGCGCAGCACGTGCTGGGTCGGGCCGGTGATGAGATGAACGCGCATCCCTTGGTGTTCGGCCAGGGCGGCGATCTGGTTATCGGGGGTATAGACCGTGTAGTCCTGAAGCTTGGGCATGGTTCCGAGCGAACGACGTTTTCTCCGCCGTCTCCGTGACGGTCGTGCAAGGGGGCCTTTTTGCATGAGTGGAGCGGGTGAGAGGCAAGCAGGGTATTTATAGCGCAGGGGGGCGGGAAAAACCGAGCACGCGGGGGCGGAGCCGGACCTGACCCATCGTGGCGTTTCAGGCCCTTATAAGGCATGGATGACGTCCTCTCTGCACGTGATAGGAAGGGAGTATAAAACGGCGCGGGGCGGTCCTGGCGGCCTAGTGTCATCATGGCCGCTTGTACGAGACACCCCACGCGTCCGGCGCCCGTGCCGACCGGTCGTTCTAAAAGCAAGAAACGTCCAGCGGAGGATGTTTTGGAAGACAAGACCGACGTGTTGGAGGAAGGCGAATTGGCCGCTTGGTTCTTGAACGAGATGGATCAGGCCACGCAGACGGATCCCGTCCCGTACGCGCCGGTGGACCGACCCGGGGTGTGGATGTGCCCGCTGCATCCCGACGAAAGTTTGTCCGAGGGACGCAAGAACGAGTTTGTCTATGTCTACTGCCCGAGGGACACGTGTCCCGTGTTCAGTCCTCAAGACCGCGTGGACGAATGGATGACCCTGGTGGCTCAACAGTTGCATGAAGAGTTGCGTCAACGATGGGACGAGTTGACCTGTTTTTGCGATCGACGGTTGGCGTTGCGCAAGAGCGGGTCGGAGAAGAATCCTCAGCGCATGTACCTGGCCTGTCGCGATGGAGGCTGCCGCTGTTTCCTGTGGTTGAACCTCCCCTTGTCGGGCAAGATGCGTCGTCGCGTCGATGGGGAAGACTGGAGTAGCAGCAGCAACCTACCCAAAACCAAACGAGCGTGCTTGGCCGCCCGCCTGCGGGGCGTGGACGGGTCGGTCGGCAAGGGGTTCATGATGTGCGACAATGGGTACAACACGTTGAATTCCCCATCCATTTTCGAAGGTTTGAGGTATCGCCCGTGGATGCACGGCGCCTGGGAGGAATATCAAGGGGCCAGCACGCCGGACGCCCGTCGTCAAGTGTTGTTGTTGGCGTACGCCCGGTACGAAGGGGAAGACGGGCATCATCCCGAGAGTGCACGGGTGCTGAACGAGTTGCGCGAGCATTGGTTGGAGGGGAAACCCAAAGTGTGGCGCGGCAGTGTCTTTACCGACGACGAGCTGGATCGGTTGAACAAGATCCGCCAGTCACGATTGGACCCCGAACGCCCTTGGTGGCAGTCACGCCGTGAGAATGTCCACCAATAAAAAATAAGAAAGAGAGTCTTATTGTCGTTATTGCAGCGCGTGCGTGCGACATGCAGAAGAAGAAGCGCCGCGTGAGTTGGGCGGACGCCTATGAAACGCCCTCGTTGCGCGGGAGTCTGGGGGGTGTGGCGCGTTTGGCGCAAGCGCACGGCGTGCCGGTGTCTCGCGCCCGCACCAAGTTGCAAGGGTTGTTGAGTTACACCTTGCACAAACCGCGACGACGACGGTTCCCTACCCTGCCGGTGGTGGTGCATGGGATGGACGACCAATGGGTGGCCGACCTCGTGGAGATGCAACCGTTGAAGAAATGGAATCGGGGAATGCGCTACTTGTTGACGGTGGTGGATGTGCTGTCCAAGGTCGCGTGGGTGGAACCGTTGAAGGCCAAGACGGGCGTGGCGGTGGCAGCGGCGTTCGAACGCATCCTGAAACGGGCCCGTGGACGCCAACCCGTGCGTTTGCAGACGGATGCCGGCAAAGAGTTTTACAACCGGACGTTTCAGGCCTTGATGACGCGTCGGAAGATTCATCATTTCTCGACGTACGGCGATACCAAGTCGTCGGTGGTGGAACGATTCAATCGGACGTTGAAGGAACGCATGTACCGTTACTTTACCGCCCGCAATACTTACCGGTACGTGGACGCCTTACCCGCGCTGGTGCAGGGCTACAATGTGACCAAACACCGCAGTATTGGCATGGCCCCTCGCGACGTGACGTGGTCCAACCAACGCCAGGTGTGGCAACGTTTGTACGGGAAACGTCTGGCGCGTCGCGTGCGCCCCAAATGGAAAACGGGGGATCGCGTGCGTTTGCAGAAACAGCACCGTCCGTTCGAGAAAGGGTATTTGCCCGGCTGGACCGAAGAGGTGTTTCTCATCGACCGGGCCGTGCCGGGCCCCGTGGCCACCTATAAAATCAAGGAATGGGACGGTACGCCCGTCAAAGGCACCTTCTACGAGCAAGACGTGCAGAAAGTCGACGTGCCGGACGACGCGCTGTTTCGCGTGGAGAAAGTATTGCAGCGTCGACGCCAAGAGGTCAAGGTGCGTTGGAAAGGTTGGCCCAAAAAGTACGACAGTTGGATTCCCAAGCGTAGTCTGGCCTCGTTATGAGTCGTCGAGTGGCCTTGATGCCCGCCCCGTTGGCGGGGCCGTCGGCGGCGCCGTTTGGTCGTATGCAGAGTGCCCCGCTACCCAGCCAAAAGACCTGGATGGATATGATGGAACGATTGGAAGCCAAGTACGGACCCAAGAAGGGGAAGAAGAAGGTCAAGAAGGTCCGTAAGAAGCGCCCTGCCAAGAAGAAGCGTCCCTCCAAGAAGGCCCAGCGCGCGTTCCGGGCCAAGTTGCGAGGTATGGTCAAGCGCGGCAAGAGCGTCACGTTGGACACGACGCTACGTCAGCTGGTGCAAGCGTTCCCCCAGGCCGATCACGCGTTGAAGGTCTGGCCCAAACGGTCCAGTTTGCATAGTACCGTGGGTCGGGTGCCAGGGTCCAAGCGTAAATTGAATACGTTCCTATAAAAACGGGTCAGTCTCGACCCGCGAGGAAAGAGAGCGATGGAACCGTCGAGTCGATCGTTGTACGTCACGTTGCTGAGTAACACCAGCAAACCGGAGTTTCCACGCAATACGCCGGCCTCGTTCAAGGTGCGTCTGCCGTACCCATTGCGCGTCAAGAACTGGCAGGTGGGCGTGGCCGGCGTCTACTTACCCGGGCCACCGAATGTGGTCTCGCATGCGGTGTCGTCGCATCCCTTGACGTCGCATCCGACCGCCCCTCTGACGGAACATCGACAATCGAATTTGTACAAGGGATCGACCAACCAACGATTGGTGCGCATGTATTCCCGAGCCAATAAGGGGGACGATGTGACCAGGATACAAGAGATCACCACGACCATGGAGGACGCCGACATGCCCGAAGCCACCACGGGGGTGACGTTTATGAAAAAAGTGGTCCGTTGGTTGCAACAAGATAGGCTAAAGAAACTCTTTACCGGGTATATCTTTGGTACCACCGAGGTGGATTATACGCCTCGGTTTGAATGGAAGGACGAGGCGGGGGTGTCTACGTTGTGGATCCTGAATGATAAAATCAACATTGCCTACAACAAACCGCGCCCTTACTTGGGGTTCAATCTGGTGTTGGCTGAAACGATGGGATGGATTAAGAAAAAGGAAGACCAATCGTACGAGCTGGGTCCCAATTTGTTGATGTACCCGCATCTGAAGCGACCCAAGGCCGCCAAGATCGGGGCCGACGGGGATAAGAACCAATTGTTCACGTTTTCGGATTACGTGCACGTGCACCGAGGCATGGCGTATATGTCCATGGTGATGGATTGGCAGTTTGTGAATTTGGACGAGGCCTATGCCCAGGCCACCACGCACGTGTACGTCCCTCCCAAAGTCCTGTGGAATCGTTTCCGATGGATCATGGACGACGAGAGCGTGTGGATCAAGGATGGGGGGATTAGTTCCTTGGGGTTTGTCAATCTGGAAGGCTCTCCGCATTATTGGAAGAAGAAGACCGTGGGCATGACGTTGACGAAAAGCGGCAACAAGTACGAACCCAAGTTTGGTTGGCTCATCGGCACCACCAAGCTGAGCAAGACCGGCACGTATAGAATCATCGTCGAGATCTACACGACCGACCAGGTCTTGTTTGACAAGACGAGCGTGACTGCCTGGTTTAGTTTCTACGTGCAGAACATCGACTCGGCCGTGACGACGCACGTGCACGAATACCTGGGCACCCACATGGTGTATTACCATCGCCTCGTGCAAGATTTCCGGCTGACGCAGCAGTCGGACGATACGTCGCGGATGTACCTCAAGGTGACCATGGACGGCGTGCCCAGCACGTACCCGGCCACGTTGACGGATCAATGTTACGTGGTGGTCTACGGGTACAACATCGCCGCGCCGTGGCAACCCATCAGTCAAGTCACCGACGTGTACGACGGTCATCCGGTCATTCGGCGAGGCACCACCACCACCTCCTCCAGTAGCACCACCCAAACGACCACCACGCCCACGCATACCGGGAGCCAAGAGAAACAGAAGAAGACCACGGTGACGCCCGCGACGCACGGGGACCACCCCACGCGTTCGGTGCATCTGTACTGCAATGCGGTGGAGAGCAGTATCGTGGGCACGCAGATCACCAATTTCTTGCGAGACCTGCCCTATAAAGACGAGCCCATCCGCTGGGAACCGGAACACGTGCAGTATCACCGGGTGCGCGGAGACACGGTGGAGATTGTCGAAGTGGAAGTGTCCGAGACGAACGGCGAGTTGATGACCTTGAACCCGTCGGGAGAGACGCAAGTGACGTTGCATTTCCAGGCATGAATCGGATCGTGTTGGTCAGCGATCCCACGGCAGAGTTTCCCACCAATACCGCCAGTTCGTTCAAAGTGCGCCTACCCGTGCCTTTGACATTGAAGGGGGGAGGATGGAAGGTGGGGCTGGCGGCCATCTCCACCCCCGATGCCGCCTTGGATTTGACGAGATTCGCGACGGCCGGCAACCCTCGCGTGCTCATCGTGGGTTCCAAGTTGGTGAGGAATTTGGGGCCCAACGACACCCCGGTCCACTATCAAACCACCATCCAGATCAAGGAGTTGACCGACGATCCCAGCGTGGTGGATGGGGTGAGTCTGATGAAAGCCCTCATAGGCAAAGCGCAGTTTAACGAGGTAAAAGAAGCCCAATCGAAGAGTAAACGGCTCTACGACAAGTTTCGGGTCACGTACGAATGGGACGGCGAGGACCTGCGCATGCTGGCCAAGGAGTTGAACGACATTGCCTTGACGACCGGCATGACGTTCGTGGAATGGCATGTGCACGTGAGCATGGCCAAGCTGATGGGGTGGCTGGTGCAAAACAAAGATAAGAGTTATGCCTTGGGCCCCAATCTCCGTTACGAACTCCTTTACAAGACGCATTCGTCGCTCGGGAATTATTACCAAGACGTCAAGAACACGGAACTGAACAACCACGACCTTTGGAAAATAGAAAGCGACCACTTGCAGTTGAGTCAGTGTATCAATTGGCGCTTTGTCAACTTGAACGTGGCTTTCCGAGAGGCGGTGGGGAAACCCTTGCGCACCTTTCTGGTCTACTCGGACCTGGTGGACAGCAATATCGTCGGCAGTCAACTGCATGCCATGGTGCGCGAAGTGGAGCACCGACCCCAAGGCAAGGGCGTGACCTACTTTGAACCCTTGCACATCCAATGGTTACCGTGTCGGCGCGAGTACATGGACGTCGTGGAGGTGATACTTGCCAAGAGTCAAGGAGAGTTCGTCCTGTTCGGCGCGGGACGCACCCTGGTCACCTTCCTGTTCGAACGAGACGTATAAAAAAGGCGCGTGCCTCGGGTCATGTATCACATCATGTGGGGAGGCAGTCTGACGCGATACCGTCCACCACCCCTGCCACCGCAGGATGGACGAGGACTGAAGAGGGATTTGCTGTTTGATGTGGGCGGACCCATTCTGTCCAATTTCGCGAAAGCCGGCGCGAAAGCCATGGGACAAGGGATAAAAGAAAACTTGAAACGCAAGGCCCTTCCCATTCTCGCGACGGTGGCCAAGAGGAAGGCGACCTCGGTGGGTAAGAGAGTAGGGACGTCGTTGTACAAGAAAGGGGCGAAACGCTTACGTGACGTGCTGGGTGTGTGAGAGGATGCGTCCACGAAGGTTGGTGGTGCAATCCAGGCCTCGTTATCAACGGAGCGTGCCCTCGCCGTTTGCACGACACCGAGGGGGAGGGATCGATAGAATCCTGCGCTCATTCCCGGGTGTCGACTTTATGAGACGACGGTTGCAGGCCAAGAGACGTCGTACCCAACGCGGAGGATGGATTAGTGCCAGCGTCCCCAAACCCCCGGGGTACGACTTGACGAAATGGTTGTTGGCCCAACAACGTCGAGGTCGCGCCCAGCGCGGCGGATGGTTCAATCCTCACATCCCCAAGCCGGCAGGCTTCGGCCTACCCAAATGGGTGGCGGCCAGGATGCGTATAAAACAACCACGTCGCCGCTGAGGAGACGCACTCCTTCTCCTTCGGCATCATGAGTAGTTTGGACATTTTCTCGGTCCCTTCGACCGACTACGATCTGCAGGGGTATAAGATGGTACCCTACCACAAATTGAGCGCCAGCATCACACCCATGAAGTTTTCGGTGCAGGCCTTGGAAGATTACGTGGATTTGAATCGCAGTTATTTCGTCATCGACCTGCGCTTGTCCACGTCGGGCACCAACGGCATCGTGGCCGATGCCAATTCGGCGTCGGATGCCAACAACACCAAGTTCACGTACGCCGTCAACAACTTGGCCCACACCATCTTCAAGCAGATCAACGTGCGGTTCAATGGCACGCTCATGACCGAACAGACCGACACCTATCCCTACTCGGCCTATTTCCAGACGCTGCTCAACTACAGCCGCGACGATGGAGAGACGTTATTGGCCCCCCAAGGTTGGGTCAATTTCTTGAACGTGTGGCCCACGTTGACCAGTGGTGCGGACGACATTTCCACGCTGGTAGGTTCCCGTCACAACGAGGATCACCTGCTCAAGACCCTGACCATCCCGTTCCGGGACAACAACGTGGCCCGTTTGGTCATGCGACCGTACCTGCCCGTGTTCCACACGGGCAAGATCTTGGTGCCCGGGGTGGAAGTGAATTTTGAGTTCCACTTCAACAGTCCCGATTTCTACACGTTTGCGACGCTCAACGATGGCACAAAGGCCTACGTTCGGTTGCGAGAACAAGATGTGGACATCACCTTTCACCTGTGTCGACTGAACCTTAACCCGGATGTCTACGGGTCTCTGGAAAGTCAGCGCAAGATCCGCAAGCAAGTGGTCAAGTACCCGGTGGTGAGTGATCAGATTCGATCGTTCTCGTTCAACGGGGCCACCACCGTGTGGAGGGAAGATAACCTCTTCCTGGGCAGGGTACCCCAGCGCATGATCGTGGGGATCTTGGACAGCACGGCCTTCAATGGTGCCAAAGAAAAGTACCCGTTTGCCTTCCAGAGCAAAGGGATCACCTCCGTGCGTCAGTTTATCGAGGGGGAAGAGTACCCGTACGTCACCCTGGAACTGAACGGGGCCAATGACCGCAAAGATCGACTGGGGTATTATCGGTTCTTGGAAGCCGCCGGGGCCGTACCCAAACATCGCGAGTTCATGGTCAAACCGGACGAGTGGGGTCACAACAAGAATTGCACGCTGTTCATGTGGAACAACGTGCCCAGCGGGGACGCGGATGGCCCCAAACTCAATCCCAAGCAGACCGGCAACGTGCGTCTGGAGATCAAGTTCAGAGCGGCCCTGAACGCCAACATCACCATCTTGGTGTGGGGCGAATTTGAAAGCGTCATCTACATCGATCACCTGGGTGCCGTGACGTATGATAACAAAGTGTAAAGGACCCCCCCCCTGGGTTTTAGTTGAACGATGGAACTGGTGGCGTTGAGTGATCGTCAATTGAGAGCCTTGGCGCTCTCGGACCCCGAGTTGAAGCGCGTGTTCCAAGGTGTCTATCCCTCCGATCGATTGCCCGAGCATCCTCCCAAGACCACCCGAGGCGCTTACATCGTCAACACGGACCCGGCCGGCGAACCGGGTCAGCATTGGTTGGCCCTCTGGACGGAAGAGGGGGTGTGCGAAGTGATGGACAGTTACGGGTTGCCGTTGACCGTCTACGAAGCGCCGGGATTTCACGAATGGATCGCACGGCATTGGAAGTACGTGGTGCGTAGCGACAAGACGTTGCAAGCCTACGACAGTCTGGCCTGTGGCCATTATGTTTTTGCGTACCTGCAAGACCGCGTGCGACAACGGAGCCTGTTGGAGTTTGTGGAAAGTTTTCGAGACGGTGATTACGTGTGGAACGATCATCGCGTGGGGGAACGCGTCCGTGCTTGGATCCAGAGTACACTGCGCGACGAGGGTATGGACGAAGCCGATGGACCGGATACGCAACGCTGTGTCTCTCGACGTTGTTTATTTCCTTCATTAAATGACTCTTGACGCTTGACCGAGGTGTGTTTTTTATGGGTGTCCCACAAGGGGGAGACGGCGGGAAAGGACGACTATATAAAGGGGACGGGACCCAGATCCAACGTGGGTGCGGGGGACCTCCGCGCGAGCGGTCGGTCCGACCTCAAGGGTTCTCTCCCGGCCGGTGGTGGGTACGTCCGGTATTTCCATAAAAAATAGTACCACCCTTGACCCCCTGCATGACCGAGTCTGGCCGCGGGGGTTCTCCGTACTCATTCCCCCAGGGGACCTTAGCTCAGTGGGTAGAGCAGCGGCTTCGCCAGCCGTGAGTCATCGGTTCGAGTCCGATAGGTTCCACGCCACGTCGTCGCGGGCGCTCCATAAAAAACGGTGCGCTCGCGGCGACGTGATTTTTTTTTTGGGGGAGACAATGATTACGCGACAAGATAAGCGACGTGTCCTGGAAGCCTTGGACGAACGTCTGTTGATGGAACTCGTGATCCATCCCGTGGACGCGTTGTGCGACACCTGGGATTATGGACACTATCGACTCTTCCGTCGATTGGCGTGGGCCGGGGATTGGCTGGGGTTGGCCCGGGCGTTGAATGCCTGTCCGGAAACCGCCGTGGTGGAGACCACGCTGACCCTGATAAGAGACGCCTCGCCGCGATTGTACGCCATGGTGTCGACATGATTCGACATCCCTGCAACACGTTGGTGGGCGGCCCGTCGGGGAGCGGAAAATCGACGTGGACGCGCCGTTTGTTACGGCACGCTGATCAATTGATGTACCCCCCTCCTCGGGTGAAACATTATTGTTACGGGGCCTGGCAACCGGCCTTTGACGAGATGAAGCGAGAGAAGGTGCAGTTTCACGAAGGACTGCCCACGTCGGAGGAGTTGGACCAATGGTTCGGTCCCACGCAAGGGGGACTCTTGGTGTTGGACGATCTCATGGACGAAGGCGCCAACGACAAACGCGTGTTGGATCTCTTTTCCAAGCACTCGCATCATCGGAACATCAGTGTCCTCTTCCTGTGCCAGGATCTATTCCCGCCCGGCAAATTCGCCAAAACCATTTCGCGCAACGCCCATTACATCGTGGCGTTCAAGAACCCGCGGGATCAAGTGGGGATGCGCACCTTGGCGCTGCAAGCCTTTCCCAACGACTGGTCGCACGTGATGAACATCTTTCGCGAATGCACCCAGCGCCCTTTTGGCTATTTAATGCTGGACTTGCATCCCGCGTCAGACGATCGGTACCGTCTCTTCACCAACGTGTTACCGGAGGAAGGACCGACGGAAACCTATGAACGACAAGGATGAGTCGACGGACCACGCCCTCGTCCGACGAGTTTCGGGACGATCTGGATTTCGACCAATTGACCTGGGAGAATGAACTGGCTCGAGAACGGGCGCGACAACAGCGGAGACGCCAGGGAGGTCAGCAACGGGACTTATCGGAACGCTTGGAAGGGCACACCACGCCCTTGTCAGTGGGTGTCGGACGGTCCCCCCTCGTCACGCCCCGTGCGGTGCAAGATGCCTTGCAACGAGCCATGGACCTCTCGGGCATCCCCACGGCCCCGCCGGCCGGGGTGGGCGTGGCGCCCAATGTCTCGTCGCCGAGTTCGGGCGTGCCCAGCGTGACGGCCATCCGGGCCGCGACCCAGGACTTGCCGTCGCCCACGTTTAGTCCCCGACAAATCGGTGTCATGGAACAGATTCTTCGAAATGAGGTGCCCGAAGATCAAATCGATGCCCTGTTGGACTCGGTGGGGCTCGACTTTAACCAATTGACCGATTACATCGGCCGACGCCTCCCGTCGCCCACGCTCACTGCCCGACAAATCGACGTCCTGGAACAGATTGCCCGAGGGAATTTTCCGCCCGGGCAGATGGAGAACCTGTTGACGTCCGTGGGTCTCACCAAGGATCAATTGAACCAATATATCACCAACCGTCCCCCGACACCCCGGACCCCTTCACCACCCCCGGCACCGCGAGGTCGAGGTCGAGGCCGAGGCCGGGGTCGAGGTCGAGGCCGGGGACGCGGCGGGGTGCCACCCGGAGGGGGTGGCGGGGACGACGATGGAGGCCCGCCCGGCGGCGGGGGTGGCGGTGGCGGCGGCGGCGGGGGCCGTCGTGGCCGTGGGCGTGGCCGTGGCCGTGGCACACCCCCTCGACGAGCACGGATGAATCAAGACGAATTACGACGTCAGATGGATCTGTTAGCCGAAGATGCTCGTCAACGGTCAGTGGGGCGCCGTATTGCCGGCATCACGCATACCAATACCGTCACCACGGTCTACAAGGATGGAGGCGAACCCGAAGTCTATCGCACCTCGTCGCGTTTGTCCACCCCCAACACGGTATAAAAATAGCGTCGGTTCCTTACCCCATCACTTCGCATCATGGTTCGACGCGGACGGAGACGACGCCGACGACGCTACTACCAACGAGGGGGAATTTTACCCTTTCTCATCCCTTTCGCCATGGCTGCCGAGAAGGTCGCGCGCAAGAAACGCCTGGGGAAAATCTCTTGGTAGTAGGTGCAAGCGAACCAGTGCCACCGAATGTTCAAGATGACCGGGGCCAAGTAATCCTATAAAGACACCCTCGAACGTGTGTCCCAGGGAACACGACACCATGGTGCGACGCCTACAACGACAACTGCCCTTTTTGCGGAGCGTGTTGCGAGAAGCCGACCAGCACGTGCGACGGGAACGATTGCAGCATGCCAATGCCGATCAAGTCAATGCCATCAGTGAATTGGTGATGAACACCTTGAAAGGGAATGTGACCGTCCCGCCTCGACTCTTGGATCAGTTGCGTCCGCACAAGCAGGCCTTGCGCGAGATGGCGCGTCGCAAGCATTCCATAAAACGGCGACGGCACGTCATGATGGCTCAAACTGGGGCGGGTGTGTGGCACGCCTTGGATCGCGTGTGTCGTCATTGCCTGTCAAGATGAGTCACGGGCCGTACCAGAAAAAGTACCTGGTGTCCCCAGCGGACATGGAACAACTGGTGGACCATTACAAAGGCACGTTGATGGAGAATTCGCGGTTGACGCATGCCGCGCGGTTGGCCGCCAAACAACACGTCTTGTTGGCTTCCCCCGAGATCCCGCCGGCCACCAAAAAGATCCGCATCAAAGCCCTGGGACCCCAGGTGCGTCGAGCCACCAGACGCGTGCGGACCATGAATTTGCCGGCGGCCGGAGGGGCGGCGGGGGCCGACGACGACGACGACGACGACCAGTTTGCCCAAGGACCCATGGAGACCTTCTTGAAAACGCTTATAAAAAGCAGCACGCCCCAACCCAAGGCCACACCCAAAGGGAAACCTAAACCGAAAGTTCCACCCAAGCCGGCCTTCTCGGTCCCGTTACCGGCCGACGATTGGGAAGAGGAATTGGCCGCGCCCATTCCCAGTACGTCCAAGAGCAAAGGCACGTCGACCTTGAGCAAAGGCAAGTCCCCTGCTTCCACCCAGAAGAAAAAAATCCGCTTCAGTTATCATCTCCCCAAGGTGCCCAAAGAAACGCAGAAGTTGAAACGTCAACCCGGCTGGAGCAAGTGGGGTGAAAAGTTGAAGCGGAAACTCGATGGCAAGGACTACTAGACGCCGCCGCCGCGCGTCGCGCCGTGGACAGCGCCGCCGTCGCATGATCGGTCGGGGTTTGGACGTCCAAAAATGGTTGGGCAAGACAGGCATCGAATTTCATTGGCCGGGGTATCAATACATGGGCCCAGGCACCCATTTGGAGAAACGGCTGAAGCGCGGGGATCCCGGCATCAACCGGCTGGACCGCATTTCCAAACAGCACGACATTGATTATTCTCGGGCGCGCAATCTCCAGGACAAGTGGAAAGCCGACGACAAGATGATTCGCGCCATTCAAACCCTCCCGGGAAAAAAGACCATGACCGAACGCGTCGTCAAAAAAATAATGCAAGCGAAACGCAAATTGAAACTGTAACCAAACATGTTTATTGTCGCTTAATACAGGCAGTGCTATTGTCTCGAGGTTGTGTAACTAAAGTAGAGTTCTAGTGACCTATTAAATATTACATTTCACACTATACAGTTTACATCTCAGTTTTTTTCATCGCGTCACACTTGAAGATTGTCACACTTGAAGATTGTCACACTTGAAGATCGTCCCTAGTTCCCGTCCTGGGCTCCTTAAGAGCATCCCTCAGCTTCCCAATCGATGGGTTCCGACCATTCGGGCGGCATCATCACGTACATGACTTCCGTGGCACCCAAACCCACATCTTTATCGGTGGGGCACTGACGCAACATGGTTTGGCACTGTTCACAACGACCGTACACTTTAAAGACGGGACGTACGAGAATATCGTCATCGGGTACAATGTCCGCTTCAGTTAACAAGATTTTCAAGAAATCGAATGATGGATGAATTTTGATGGCTGTTGGTAGAGGCAGCATCTCCTTCGTCAACCCGCAACAAATCATGGCCCGTAATTCGATGGGTTCCGGGGGCGGGAGGGTCTTGGTTTCCATGTTGTACTTGGTAAGGTAAGAAAAAATGCCCAACAACCGCTTGCTGATTTTGTCGGAATTGCCCGTCGTCAAACATCGGAGGAGTGCTGGCAGTTCCTTCTTCAATAGGGTAAAATGCCACGAGGGGTTGGGTAAACAATGGTGCGAAAACATATTGTACATCCACTGGCACTGCTCCAAACTCTCGCTCTCGATACGTACACCGTCTGAAAAAAACAGAAAAAAGAGTTCAGTCCGAGTCGGGCGTTGCCGATTGACCAACCCCATAATAATGGCAATTGCACACCCACCCGCTGTGGTTGTAACACTCGGCATGATCCAACACGGGGTGAGGACCTCCACGCTCTCGCTGGGTCAAGAACATGTGAACGTTGACGGGCGTACACTGTACCACCATAAAGACCCTACACAATATCCACACGCAATGGCAAGGGGCTCGCGGCTTGGTGTGAGTATGGCGTCGAGGGTAAGGGTGAATCACTCTTTCCAACGTACCTTTTGCAATGTTGGCCCCTTGGTGAACAGAACAAAAACATTTGGCCTCGTTGCCTTTGATCTTCAAATGGGACGCCATGGGAGTTAGCCGGTGTCTTATTTAACAGGAACCAAACATGAACAACAAACCAGGCCGATGAATCAGATGGTACAAAAGGACGCGGCCATTCACCGACCGGTTTGCAGTGACATGAACCGGGCAATCCCCTGCTCTATATATCACCCTCTCTGGCCTGGGTCCCGGGCTCTCTCGGCCCACCCCAAAGAAGGGGGGATGGGGGGGTATCCCCCCCTCTTTTAGGGGCCTTTTTAGAGGGGGGTGTGATGAAATGAGACCCCCTCCTCACACCCCATAAAAGGTCTCTCTCACCCAGTCGACTCAAACCCAAAAGAGTCCTCATGCGATCTTTACTGGAATGGTGTGGCCTTTCACTTTTACTGCTAGTTGTCTTTTGTGCGCGAGGGAACTGGTCCGAGCCGTCATCCGTACACCCTGTTGCCGCGTGCTGGTCCATAAAGCCTGTTTGTACGCCTCCTTGGCCGTCACTCCGTCCCGTCCTACACCCACGTGCCCTCACTGTCAACAAGAGTTGGGTCTGGTCCGTTTTCGACGCTTGTGTTGGCAATTGTCGGGTAAGTGGAGTTCATGGTTGGAATGTCCCCTCGCCCCTGCTCCCCCTCACGCTCATTCTAACCATGGGGTTTACTTACAGATCATGGATCCACCGCCGCCGCCGCCACCGTCTTCCGCCGGTCCTCCCGACGACGATCCGGTAAGTGGAACCCATCGGTTGAATTCTCCCCCGCCCCTAACACCCCTTGCTCATTCTTCCTTTGTTCGTTCCACTTAGGTGCCACCACCACCACCACCACCACCACCACCATCGTCACCACGCCGCGACGCCAGGCCATCGCAGGTAAACCATTCTTTTTTTTCGTGCATGACATGGGACTTGGGCCGTGATGTGAACCTGAGCCCACCCCGGTTTGGTCGAAGACAAACCGGGTCAAGTCAGTCCCAAACGCCGTTCTAGACTCAACGGGATGTCTTGCGTGATGGAGACCTTGTGCTCCAAAGGATCCGACACCTCGTTTCACTCCGTCTCGCTTTGCTGAATTTTCCCGGGTCGTCTTCCAGTGGGCTGTGATACCTTCAGGTGGAGTCCACGTTGCTCCCTTTCCCCTGTTTTCCCTTACGGTATGGATTTCTCGTTGGCACCTGTTTTAGAAGCTGTCTCTGTTTTTTTTGGTATTATTTTCTGGCCGGTTTTTTCTCATAGGAGGAGCAGGTTTCGTTGACTTTCTTGGCTGTCCTGTCATCCACTACCTTTTTTTTCTTCGTGCTGGCCAAGAACTCTCTCCCTCTCAATCCGTTTTGCGCCACTTGGGTACGTCTCCTAGCTTGGCATTCCTGTCCCTTTGACGATTCTCCTCTGGATGGCTTGACTGTCATTTAACACTGGGAAGATGACTGGCCCTTTGAAAAATGAAGGTCCAACAGCACCCTCGACCTGTGTCCGCAGTCAAGGTTAGGGTGAACTCCTTGCCAATAACAGCCAGACGATTGATCTTTGGTGGCCTTTGAAATGATGGCGTGTTGAGTCTCTCTCTCGTCCTTGGTATGACTGTCCTTGGCACCATTGTCTTTGCCGAGGGGTGCATGTCCTGAGGCCTGGGAAGAACGAGTTTACAGACCCACCAGAACAAGCATGGTTACTCCAGACATCCACTGTTCGGTTGCCTTGGTAATGGGTAACAGGACCACCTGAAAAAACTGTCGACGAAAAAAATCCCTTGTGATCAGTTTGAGATGCTGTGGGATAGCTTGGAGCGTTCAGAGTCATCCTTGCAGTTCCCCCGGTTGTGACCACACCCTTGCTGTCATCTTGTAGACTGTTGTTCACCGAGCAGACGTTGTTAAGCTGCGAGGACTTGACCAGCCTGATGTTGGCTTTACCATCACTGTACCCATCTTTGCCTAGAGAAGTGGTTTCGTCTGAATGGGGTCACACCTCCACCACAGAGGAGACAGGGTTTGGGGATGACTGTTCCAGGGGGAGAGTGATATTGCAACAGTGACTCGTTCCAAGGGGTGTTTCCGGGTACTGGGAGTGGTCTTGCTTCCGTGACAGGTCCCCAACTTGTCAGACTGGACCAAGTGGACTTGACATCGCAACTCTCCCCAGGTAGTATTCCTTGTACCATCAGTCTCCCTTGACCCAGGGACTGGCCTTCGATGCGTTCGTCTGTGCTTTCCTCACAAGGACACATCCTGTTGATTGGCTTCTTTGGTGACTTTTTTGGTAATGATCTTCTGTATCGATCCCTGATGGATCCTCGAGCACGTGACGTGTCTTGGGCGAAACATCGGCTTCTTGGTGCTTCTTGGATGGATAGCTCTCTCTGTTTGTGCGCTCTCGTTTTTCCATGGCTTGTCCTTGTAATCGGAAGAAATGGAAGTGGAGGGTCGTCTCCTTACAAAGAAAGCCTGACGAGTCGAACGCGTTGTGTTTGGGGGAACACTGTGGCCTGGACACTGATGACACCACTCAACGAGAACCAAAAAAGACCTTTCCATAGCCTTTCGTGCGACACCAAGCAAGTCCATTCCACCTTGCAGTCGTATTTGGGTGGGACATCTGTTCCAGCCTTTCTTCATCGGTTGGTGTGTTGACTGCTTGTTCTGCCAAGGACCCTAGACCCAAGCAAGTCTTTTCAGTCACTGGCATAGGTAAGCCAATCGATGCAGACCAACCACTGACACAAGGTTCCTGAATCATTCATTTTCACTGCCACAGGGTTCCTGATTCATTCCAGCTGCCCTTGTTTGGACTCGTGGAAGTTCGTCATCGAGGTCCATTGGACTGTCAGAGTTCCATTGGTTTTGTGGGACATGATTAGGGAGATTTTCCTGGGCTTTGCAAGGTAGGTCACTGCACGAAACCACCCCCTCCTTGTGTGGTATGGAACAACATGGTGTTCGTGCATACCTGTCATTTGTAGGTACAGGTGTGTTGGTTCTACTTCATGTTTGGCCGATGGACGCTGTCGACGATGGTGACTATTGGGTTGGATCTGATTCTTCTACTGTTGGTCTGTCGGGACCAGCTGGTCCCGAGTTTTTTAGGAGAAGTGGGTTGCTTTTGCCATCGCTTTTCCTCTCTTTGGCGGAGGAGACCGTCGATCCTTCATGGACGCCTTTCCTCCTTGCTGTTAAGATCTCTGATCGCCGGTGCTTTTGGGAGAGCCCGACGAGCCCTCCAAGCTCTGACATGGACGTTCCCTCCTTTATCATCAGCAGCACTTTGGCTTGGAGTTCACGGGCAAGTTGGAGTTCAAGGACAAGTAAGTGGTTTGGACTTCCCCGTTCGAGGGATTCTCCCTGTGTAGCTTGGACCTTTCATGACGCTGGTTTCGTCTGTTGATTTTGACAGATGGGAAGGGGACAACCCTCTGCTTCTTTGGCATCGCATGTGTGTGTGTGAACACTTTTTCTGTTGGGCGTGGCAGCAGAATCAGTCGATCTGAAGGTCTCTCTTTGGCGGTGATATCAGGTTAGGGTCACTGGGACTTGAGAGGCTAGAGAGCTTTTCCGTTGACTCGGGTCAGCTTGTCGAGGTTTACCCACCTGGCTGACACTCGTGTTCAGGGTGGGTTTCTCCTAACTTCCTTGAGGTGTTTTTATCCCTGGGAATTGGTGGCACAACTGGCATGAGCCATGTGGGTGTGCATTGCTGCTGTGGTATGCCTGTTCTGAATAGGGTTGTACCTCCATCATCACCTGCGCTAAGTTCCTGGAGAAAGGAGCTTGGCCACCCCCCAAGTGTCTTGGTGGTGTGTTCTGCGTGTCAGGGCTTATAAGTTTGTCAACTGAAGGCTCTTGGGAGTAGTCGGTCTGCCGGTTGGAGTAGTTGGATCCATTGACAACTCAAATCATTCCTGGTTTGACCCCAGTTGTACTGTTGGACCAAGTCACCCTACGCTAATTTCTTCCCCCTCTTTTCCTCCATGTTTTCTACTTGTTGATCCATTTGAAATGTCGGTCTGTGCCCTGTTTCCCACATTTCTTTCTCGCACTTTGGCCATCACCTTCCTCCATCTTTTTCCATTTTTTCCCCCTCTTTTTTGTCTCTCACACCATTTCCCTTCCCTCAATTCACACGGTTACTTCCCACTTTTCCCACTGTCGTTCCATCCACTGATGCATTGTCTTTTTCTCGGGACTAACTTGACTCGGTTTGTTTTTTCTCAAACCTTCAGGGCACCTCCAGCGAGTCGACCCCGGACAGCGACGAACTGAACAGTCGACGCCAATTGCAGTGCGACGAACGCCTGCCGAGCAGCAGCAACAGCGACGACGAAGCGTGTCTGCAAGCGTTACAAGCCGCCGAAGGACAATCCGGTGGCGGGCTGCGGTTCCAGCTCACTCCCTACACCGTCCGTCACCGCCCCTCGTTCGGCGTCACCTGGCAAACGTTCCGGGCACGACTGCAAGGACAACCCAGCTCGGGCGACGCCTCGGAGGAAGTGATTCGCGCCCTGGGCCAAGCCATCCGAGACCAATCGCGGCCATGGCACGACGACGATTATTTGCAGATCTACCTGGGATCCAACCGCTTGGCCAATAATTTTACCAGTGCTCGCGTACGCGTGAGAGATTGGCGCCACACGCAAGGGCCCGCGCGGCATCTGCTCGAACAGATGACGGCCCTCTTGAACTCCAACGAGGACTTTGCCGTGGACGATACGTTCGTGGTGGACTTGACCTACGTGCGCCCACCGCGCGGCACGGGCCGTCGTAAACTCGGGTCCGACGCCTTTGCCACGATGGTCAAGGCCAAAAACAGTTGTATCGAGATCACCAACAAGGACGATCTCTGTTGCGCGCGGGCCCTGGTGACGGCACGAGCCCAACGACACAAGGATCAAAGTGCCCAACACTTGTGCGATTTCAACTGCATCCGGCACGGACGTAATCTCCAAACGACCAAAGCCCGCGAATTGCATCAATTGGCCAAAGTGCCCGAAGGGCCTTGCGGGTTGCCCGAAATACGCGCCTTCGAAAAAGTGTTGCCCGATTACCAAGTCATCGTGGTCTCGGCCGATCACGGGAATGCCATCGTGCATTGCGGCCCGACCGCCCAATACCAACTGATTCTCTTAGCTCACCAGGGCCATTACGACGTCATCACCAAATTGAACGCGTATTTTGGCGTGTCCTACTTTTGCTTACAGTGTCGCAAAGGGTAGAAGACCAGGGACTTTCGTCATCATCGGTGTCCCGGTTTCAAGTGTTATTGCTGCCAACAAACGGACTGCTCGGACTTTGCCACCCACCATGCCCGAGACGCCGCCACCGAACTGTGCCCCCATTGTCATCGCCGTTTCTTTGGGCCTCGGTGCCTCGAATTGCACACCATCCGTTCTCCCAGTGGCGACAGGGTCCACCCGCTGACCTTCGACAACGTGTGTGCCCAACTACGGTGTTGCGGGCACTGCGGACGCACCTTCAAGAATTTCCAAGACTTTCTCAGTCACCTCTGCGGTTACCAACCGTGCTACAATTGCAAAGCCACGGTGGACGTGTGGGCCCACAAATGTTTCATCCAGCCCATTCAAAATCGAAGAGGCCCCAAACGCAAACACCCCACCAGCAGCAGCAGCAGCACCGTCGCCGGCCAGCCGGGACCCGTGCCCGAGGAGGAACAGACCGTCGTCAAAATCTTTTTCGATTGCGAGTGCATGCAGGAAGGAGGGGAGGCGCATCGCGTGAACCTGGTATGCGCCGAGACCAGTCTGGACGATCAACGTTACCAGTTTCCGTCCATGCAAGACTTCATGGCCTGGGTGTGGAACCTGAGAGCGACGGACCCCGGACGCCGCCCGTTCGTGTTGATCGCGCATAATTTCCAAGGGTACGACAGTTACCTGCTGCTCGAGGAACTGTACAAACAAGCGGTGCAGCCTTCGCAGATCGTCAACGGGGCCAAACTGTTGAGCGTCTCCATCCCCGGCGGCATCAAATTCATCGACAGTTTGAACTTTTTTCCCATGGCCCTAGCCTCGTTTCCCCAGACCTTCGGCTTGCGGGAAGAAGCCAAGGGGTTCTTCCCCCACTTCTTTAACATCCCCACCTTACAGCAGTACGTAGGGGCCATGCCGGACAAAAAGTATTACGATCCCGACGGCATGAAACCGGCCCGTCGCGCCGACTTCGAACGATGGTACGCGGACCAAGTGGCGTCGCATCGCGTGTTCAACTTGCAAGCCGAACTGTTGAAATACTGTCAGTCCGACGTCCGGATCCTGAAACAGGCGTGTACCCTCTTCGAGCGCGAATTCAGGGGTATTTGTGAGTTTGACCCCTTCGAACAATGCATCACCATCGCCTCGGCGTGCAACGTGGCCTACCGTCGCCATTGGTTGCGACCCAAAACCCTGGCCGTCGAACCCCTGCACGGCTGGCATCCCCAGATCCGTCAATCGAGAGTCGCCTTGGAATGGTTGTACCACCTAGAACGTATCCTGCCCCCACCCACGGACGGGGAACCCCGCCTACGCCACAGTCGTAACGGAGGCGAAGTGCTGTTCCGGATCGGCGAGCATCGCTACCACAGCGACGGCTACGATCCGCGCACCGGGTTCGTGTACGAATTCTACGGGTGTTTCTACCACGGGTGCCCCGACTGTTTTCCCCAGCGACACCAGCGGCACGCCAAACTCGACGGGGCCACGCCCCACGAACTGTACACGCGCACGGTCCAACGGGCCGAACGTATTCGTCAAGGCGGACACGTGGTGATCGAAAAATGGGAGTGCGAGTGGGAAGCCCAAAAGAGGGAGGATCCCGAATTGCGCCTGTGGGCCGAGACCCTGGATCTGGTGACGCCCCTGGATCCCCGCGACGCCTTCTTCGGCGGACGGACCGAAGCCGTGCGAGCCCACTGTCAGGCCCAGCCGGACCAACACATCTTCTACGACGATTTCACGTCGCTGTACCCTTGGGTCAATAAGAACTGCAAGTACCCCGTGGGTCATCCCGTCATTCACACGCAGTTTACCTGCCAGACACCCGAAGACTGGGACCGACTGGTGCGCCAACAATCGTACGGGTTGGTCCAATGCCGCGTCCTGCCACCTCACTACCTGTTTCATCCCGTGCTACCCGTCCGCGTGGCCGGCAAGTTGCTGTTTCCCCTGTGCGTCCAATGTGCCCGACAACAAGTGCCCCTACCCTGGACGGAACGCACCCACATCTGCGACCACACTCCTCGCGAACGCGCTTTCGTGGGGACTTGGTGCACGCCCGAATTGGTGCTGGCCCTGGACCAAGGGTACGTGATTCTCCACATCTACGAACTGTGGGACTTTCGTCAGACCTCCACCACCCTGTTCAGGGATTACATCAATACCTGGATCAAGGTGAAACAGGAAGCCGACGGCTGGCCCTCGCCCGAGGTGGAAAAAGATCCCGCCTTGCAAATCGAGTACCTGGAAGAGTTTCGGCGCGTCGAAGGGGTGATCCTCGATCCGGCCAAGATCGAACGCAACGAGGGTCGACGCACGCTGGGCAAATTGATGGCCAACAGTTTCTGGGGCAAATTCGGCCAACGCACCAACAAGACCCAAGTGACCACTTGCAAGGACCCCGAGAGCTTCTTCGACATCTTTCTGGACGGCGAACGCGACATCCATCGCATCCTGCCGGCCGGCGACCAGATGATCGACGTGTACCACTCGTTCAAAGAAGACGTGGGCGAACTGGGTACCAACACCAACATCTTCGTGGCCGCCTTCACCACGGCCCACGCCCGCGTCAAACTGTATCAGGACGGGCTGCTCCCCCTGCACACCCGCGTCCTGTACACGGACACGGATTCCGTGGTGTACCTGGCCACCCAAGGCGAGACCCACCTGCCGCGAGGACGTTTCCTGGGCCAATTCAAGGACGAACTGAAAGGCGACGTCATCGACGAATTCGTGGCCGGCGGACCCAAAAATTACGCCTACCGTACCCGCTCGGGACAGGAATGTTGCAAAGTGCGCGGCTTCACCCTGGACGCCCGGGGACAAGCCGTCCTGAACTTCGAGAGTGTTCGAAACCTGGTGCAAAAAGACATCGACGAGCCTCTCGATCGTCCCAGAACGCTGTCGGTCGACAACCCCCATCACATCGTACGGAACGTCACCGACAAGACGCTCCATTCCGTGCCACAACGCAAGACCTACTCCATGGTCCAAGACAAACGAGTACTGGATGCCAGTACCGGCATGACGTACCCCTACGGCTATCGACCCAGTCAGGACATCGTGGACGACATGGTCCTGTCCGTCCTGTTCTCGGACGTAGACTCTCCCTACTGGGGGGAGCACTTGCCTTTCCTTCAAGAACCGTACCCATTTTAAAACCATGGTAGGGACGCCCCACACCCGTAGGGTCGGGCACACGTTCCCGTTTGTAAACGTTAGGGTGATCAGAATAAACCTCGGTTGAAACCAAAAACATGCGTTTATTTTTTTTCCTTTTTTTTGAATTCCCTAGGGAATCATCACGTGACCGCCCAGGGGGGACCTCGACTCGGCTCCACCCTAGCCCTAGGGGTCAGGACCGAGGAGAACACCGTGGACCCCCCAAAACACCAAATGTCTCTAGTGCGCATGCGCCCTCGTGAATTCTCTCTTAGGGTTCCCACATGGACGAGCCATCAGGTTCGTCTTCATATATAAGAGCCCTTAGGGTTAGAGTGAGGGTAACAAGGCTATAGGGTTACAGGGCCACACCCCAACGTGACACTAGGTCACTTTTACAATACGTCATCACCCCTATGACGTCATCGACCACACCCCTAGGATGTCATCGACCACACCCATGACGTCACCACCCCTATGACGTCATTTGATATGAAAATTTGATTGACAGGTCACATGACCTCTTGCTGCACGCTGATTGGTCCATTTGTACCACGTGACCTATATCCGGCTTTCTGATTGGTCGAGCCCAGGGTGACCCCCCTTACTACTGTAAGGTGTGCGCTACGTCTGCAATGGCACTAATTCATGTACTAATTTCCACACCGAGCCTCGTTTCCGAGAAAACGCTCAGTGGTGAAATTTGCTCGCCTGGCGTAAACATGCATGAGGGCTGTTAGGTTTGTTTTCGACCGCTCTCTTGGTCCTCCCCCACTGTACTAGCCTCATGTTGTGAAACTAAAGCGTGCCTCAAATCCAGCGCTACATATCCGATATTGGAAAGAAATTGCTCTTCAAAATAATTATTCTTATTGATTTAGTTCTATTCGCGAAAATGAAGATTTATCCACAAATGACTTGGGCTTCGTTCCACGGTACGAACACTGTAAAACTACAGTGTTCCATTGTGTGGGGGTAAAGTTACGATCCTAAAATTTGTAGGTCGAAAAGTGAATAAAAGTCAATGAAACCTAAACTGCAGTTGGTTGTTGTTGTTCTTAATGCTCACACGGAGTTTCGTGAAATATGCTCAATTTCTCCCTCCATACAATGAAATAAACAAGGTAGGTTGCAAGATGAAATCTCAGCCGCCATCGTTTCCCTTACAACACGACCTTTCACAAAATTCGAACTCCAACGGTAAATAAACCGACGCTAAGTTCGTAGAAATAGGACTGCCCCTGATATAGAAACAAATGAAGCTTCCTTAGCAATCGAAAGAGATCCAGCAGACGTTTTGAAGCTGGAAGAAGAGAATCCAAACATGGCCGCTACCATGATATATGATGTATTTAACAGATCAACGCGCGGCCAAGCAAAGGAGGCTTGGGCCCTGTACAAAATCAAATCCACCCTGGGTTCCCGGGGTGGTCTTCTCAATCTTAAAATTGGGCCTGGTTGACCTGCGATTAACCCTAGAAAATGGAATCGCTCCTCAGAAGCCCTATCTGGTATCTGTTTACGTCATAGTGTGAACATTGCCTCAGAATATTTACGGTTATGGAGCACTATGTGCTCAATTTATACTTCGATAAAACGCTATTTTAGTTAGCCTAAATGAATGTTCTACTTGATACACTGAAATCTGTAATGAATATGCCAGAAACTGAAATATTTCCTGGTCATATTTAACATTAGTTTCATTGACTGAAATTTTCGCACTGATAAAGATCTATTTCTTAGTAATGAATGGACATCATTGTTGTTCTACCTTCAAAAACACTACCACCCCAGTCCATCCTTTTCCCAAAGACCAGGAAGTACACATCTTGCATTAAATGCGTATGCAACGAGTCTTTTTTCTTTTCTAGTATTTTATCTCAGAGCTGACACGCTATGAAAATCAAAGGGTTCTTCTTTCACGACTGCCAAAAAATAATGATCGACGGTTTTATTTATTTCCAGTGTCTGGTATTGAGTGTCCAGTGTGTACCAATGTCCCTGGATCAGGGGCAAGCAAATGCGACAGTGGTAAAGTTCCCAAACTTACCTGCCCCAATGGATTGGATCAGTGTATCACCTTGAAAGGGAAGATGACGAATCTTACGTCGACTCAGGACTTCGAACAAAAGAACTGTTCCAACAACGCTTCGTGTGACTCAGCTAGCGACTACAACGGTAAGAACGTAACACTAAAGAATTTCAACCCACCCCCCCCCCCCCCTCTCCGAGGGAGACTCCCATATAAATTACACTTTGGGGATGCTGGGCGTGTCTTTATGGTGTAAAAAGTTCAGAGTTTGGTCTCGGTTAGTGTGAGTGTTGATGAGGTAAATGCTATTTTTTTGCCCATACAGATCTAGCTTATGGTGGTTATATAAAAATGTTAAAAAATACAGAAAGAAAAATGAAAAAACCGTCAAAGCTGTATCGAAGACAGCATCAATTTCAAAATCTTTCTTGCCATTAAGTTTTACTTCAGCTGTTAACTGGTTCGGGAATTTGGTTTCCTGTATTGGTACAACAATTCCCAGATGGTCTCTGTTAAATATATAGGGGTTACAATAAGGCAAGGTCAAGCGTATAGATTCCATTAACGAATCGATTATTTGAAAAAATGAACCAGGTAGTCGTTGCTGCAACTACTAACAAATTCAAATCTGCATTCCTGTATGCGTAATGAGCAGTAAACTTTTTATTCTCTGTATTTGGTCAGATTGAAAATCTTTGAGTGGATAAAATTGCTTTAAAGACATTTACATCAAATTCATGCAAACCGAACCGGCGGAAATTTCATAACTACCTCGCGTGTAAATTCACTGCGTGTTTGAATGCAGGGATGAATCTGAAATCTACTTCTACAAATTAACAGATTCAATTTTTGAATAATGAATTCATAAATGGATCTTGGTGGGTAAGCTTAACTTTGAATTACTTGACTGTAAATTCTAATTTTCCGAAGAGGATCCCTGTACTTCTGATATGGGAGTCACCTCCTTTATTTCAGCAGAATAACTCCCCTCCTTCTTTTTCAGGGTGCAAGGTCCTTAACATGACGAGCTTTCTTACTTCATGTTCGCTGACCTGTACCACACCGCATACCACACCTGATACCACACCGGACACCAGTGGAGTGAAAAAACTGGGGCCAAGGGCATTCTTTGGCGCCATGTTTTTGTTGGCCTTAATTCCCAGTGTTTTCTAAGGATTTCACTCAAAGGGTTTTTTTCTTTTTCATGTTAACCATGAATTAGTTTGAAAGTTGAAGCCAAAAGTTTTTGCACTCGTGTTAACGAGTTTGAAAGAAGAGTTTTGACTCAATAAAGTACATTGTGAACAAACCGTAATATTTCCCGTATTACGTTAATTAAAAACGTTCTTTCTTTAACATTTAAGAGTGAATGTCTGTAATCGGAAAAATCGTGGCCCTGATAAAAAATCGATTTTGCTCCTTTTTTGCGTGCAGTAACCTTAAGGTGAGTAATGAAATGAAATGAGGTAAGTTTTTGAAAATATTCTTTTTAACGGCCACAAACAAAAAAAACTGTCTCGACCCACAATATCACAATTTGACTTCTTTGCAACGTAAAATTACACGGTTTTCAGGAAGTCCTTAATCGGACACAAAAACTGTACACTAGGTCTTCCTCTTTTAAAAATAGTAATATGTGTGGTTTAATGTCTTTAATAAGAAAATTAATAGCGGATTTGTAAACAGCATTTTCGGACGTTTGAACAACACGCGAAACATGGATTCCAACAACTCAACAAAATTAACAAAACCTCATTCACGTATCCTGGACGGATGGTTCTTTGTATATATAGTCTTATTTCTCAGGGATCTTCACTCTTCTGAGTTTAAACAGCAGTTGAGTTGCAGCAAATCACAAATGGCGCCTTGTTATAAAAAGCAATAACTTGTACGTGAGCGCGCAGTTAAATCAAATAAACAAATATTATTCGGCATCTATAAAGGCAGAAAGTGACTGAAAATGCTGAAATTCAGTTTCAATGCACGTAAACGAACAAAAGCGCAAAAAAGCTCCGAAATAACAAGAACCCAGGAGCCCAAATCCATCTGAAGTTATATGCCTAAGACACGTACTTTATCTGTCTGTTTTATATTAATGAGGATAACTGATGAACATGGGACTCATAGATGAATTGACTTCCCGCAAATCTAATAAAACAATAATAAATGAAATTCAATATCAGGGACTAAAATCGAGCAATCAAGCAGAAGTTGCTGAATTGTTGAACACTTTCTTCATTGAGATTGGACCAAGGCTTAGTCGAAATGTTTCGAATGTTGATACCACCTACAAAGAGTTTCTTTGTGGAACTTCTAAGGAGTTTGTCTTCAAGGAAATAACATCTGCTCATATTTATTCTCTCCTTTCAAAACTTTGTAAATCAAAGGCCACTGGATTAGATAGTATATCAGCTAAATTATTAAGGGAGTGCCCTGATCTAATTGCCGAGTCTCTTACTTTAATATTTAATCAATCACTGTTGACAGGAATTTTTCCCGATGAGTGGAAGTCGGCTAGGGTTACTCCATTGTATAAAAATTCTGGTAAACGAAATGATCCCACCAATTATCGACCAATATCGGTGATCCCAGTCGTGGCCAAAGTATTTGAACGGGTAGTCTACGACCAGTTGTATCACCATCTTACTGAGAATCGTATTCTATCCCGTTACCAATCTGGTTTTCGTTCTTTACATTCTACTGTAACCGCATTACTCGAAGCTACCGATAGCTGGGCAGTGAACGTTGATCGTGGCCTTATCAATGCCGTTGTCTTCTTAGACTTAAAAAAGGCTTTCGACACAGTTGATCATCATATCTTATTAACGAAATTACAATATTATGGATTACGCGGTTCCTGTCACCAATGGTTTACTTCGTATTTAAACAATCGTACCCAAACTTGCCAAATTAATTGCTCAATGTCAAACCCAAAATTAGTTACATGTGGTGTTCCCCAGGGAACAATTCTTGGACCTTTATTGTTTTTACTGTATATTAATGACCTACCTAATTGCTTGCATTTTTCACAACCTAGAATGTATGCCGATGACACCAGCCTAACCTATGCCAGCGCAGATTTAAAACTCATAAATGACTGCGTTAACGACGATTTAAACAAGGTGTATATATGGCTATCGGCTAACAAACTGACCCTTAACTTGACTAAAACTGAGTTTATGTTAGTTGGGTCGAGGCAGAAGCTATCAAAGCTTTCTGAAACTCCTTCTTTTATGATAAACGCCCTCCCGTGATGCAAGTGTCAACAGCAAAATCTCTTGGAGTGCATATTGACCAAAACTTAAGCTGGGAATGCCACATACAGAGTATTTGTAAAAAGATTGCTTCTGCCTTGGGTGCAATTAAAAGAATACGACATCTTATTCCTTTTAATGTATTAATTAATGTTTACGACAGTTTAGTTCAACCGCATTTTGATTACTGTAATGTCGTATGGACCAACTGCGGCATTGGTCTTTCCGATAAGCTGCAGAGGCTCCAAAATCGTGCAGCCCGTATTCTAATGTCCGCTAATTCTGATTGTAATGTGGACGATTTGTTCCTGGCACTAGGTTGGCGTAAGCTTAAACACCAAAGACAAGTATCGACGGCTATTATGATGTATAAAACCGTACATGGGATGACTCCCGACTATCTAACATCTAAATTTGTATCTCGTGACGAAATAACTTCTTATCGATTGAGGAATACTGAAAATAAATTAGTCCTTCCACTGCCCCGTTCCAATTATTTAAAGAAAAGTTTCTCCTATAGCGGAGCTAAGCTGTGGAACAGCCTATCCCATGATTTAAGATCTGCAGATTCTTTACATGATTTTAAACGCAAACTGTGTCGCAACAGTTTTGAATGAGATCATACATTAATACAGTTTTACACGGCATCCTTGAAAAGCAGCTTTTATTTGTAAATAGCTAGGTAGTTAAAATTTTATGAATATATTTTTAATCAGAGTTAGTTTAGTTAGGTATAGAGCGGTTTTCACTTGACTGTCGAAAGGTTTTACGACAGTCAAGTTAAAACCGCTCTAATAGATCTTAGATTTTTTTTTTTTTTTTTTTTTTGTACATGCTGAAGGAACCTTAACCGTGTTTAAATAAAGTTATCTATCTATCTATCTATCTATCTATCTATCTATCTATCTATCTATTCTATGATGTCTCGAGATACCCTCCATCTCAACCTGGTCCCCATTGCACTTTTCCCTGGATTTTGGATAAACTGAGATGGACACAAGCGATAGTCACTGCTGTCTCACATTTTCTGGTCCAAAATAGGGTCAGGATTTTGAGAACCGGACAGCACACCTCCACCAGGAGTACCCCCCGGGAGACCTCAAACCTGGTAGCAAGTTTACCTGTGAGCACTCACTCGCTAATTATCACATGCTTTAACGCTCTATGATAATTTCAACACCATCATTTTGGATTAAGAAATCGACGCAAGTTTTATGTTTGCCTCTAATCTAAGTAAAGCTAAAAATGGCCTCTTGTCTCCACTACCCCATGACTATACGCGGCCGAACACAGAAGGCTACGTTTTGAGGCAAGGGCGAGCACACGGTCAGCTAAGTCCACCTTAATAATAAATAGCAGTAAATAATTGCGAAGAATAGCTCATCAGAACCCCATCAGGGGGAACCTCAATCTCCCATACAAACCCTTGGAGCCAACACTATCCCGAGCAGATTTATCAACAGAATGGTCCGCAGAGAAGGCTTCGCACGCCAGCATTATCATCTATCACTATTATCATCCTCCTCATCGTAATCGCCATGATAATCATCATCACTACCCTCATCATTGTCATCATCATAGTCATCAGCGGCAGCAGCAGTAGAAGCATCATCATCATCATCAGTACCATTTTTAATATCATCACATCAACATCTTCACCATTATCACTATCATCATCATTACAGCCATTTTCATCATCATCATCATCATCATCGTTGTCGTCATCGTTATGACACCTGTTTGGCAGAAAAACATGTTGAAAAAGAGGTGGAGTATATGCCAGATTCGGTGGGACACCATTGTTACTCTATTTCACAATCTACATAAACGCTCCAGCTTAAAAAAAGGGCTCAATTTTAATATGCAAAAAATTACTTCATAGTCGAAACTATATATTGACTGCAATGATTACGGCACAGTATATGTATTTTGATTACTCGTCTTATATGTGAATCGCCAAAAAAAATATATTCCCCCAGAATACTATCGAAACAATCGCCCATCCCCAATCAAAAAAAGTGAAGAAGGACACCTGATCTCAGGTTACCATTCACAAGAAATGAGTGCCAGTCAGTGAAGTGAAAAGGCTGGTATTCAGTGTTCGCAGGAATACCCAATTTTTCACTTTTTATTTCAACTGCATGACGTACTAAATAGCCCTCTGAACAAGGCTACTCGTGGCACCTGTGATTTGCATAGTCATACTTTCCGCAGCCGTCCAGAAAGAAAAATATCTGGACCGGAAATTTGAGGAATTAGAAAGAGTTGCTTATCTGGCCATGGAAACCGACGTTGATCGAGACAATGTTCGCTGATCAATTCGGGAAACTTCAACAACCACCGGGAATTTGACCATCGCATGTGTGGGTAGCCGGGTGAGTTCTTGAAGTGGAAATGTAAGTGGGATGGAGGAGCCGTAAAGGTAAGAAAATATGACTTTTTAGACGAATAGCTTTTTTGGCAAGGACTTCAAAAGTAACACATTACATTAGGACTGCATTTTTGAAGGTATGATGTATCTGATGTATCAGAACGAGATCGAGTGTTATATTTTAGCTTATTTTTGTAGTTCAATTGCCGGATCAACATCATGTGAAGTCCGGAAAATCACCCATTATTAAGGTTTTTTTTCCGAATTCATAATCTGCAAACAATTATTCTTTGGGAGGAGCATTTGACCACGACATAGAGCTTATATAATGGAGAATTTAAACACGGGACAGGCTGTTTTAAAAAGTTTAAATTCGCCGGTGTTTCGAGGGGTTGCCCAGGGTATGTTGAAGTATCGAGACCCTCAATCGAGTTGATCGGCACATTACCTCGACGTTAGAAATAGGAAAACTGTATTTTCATGTTATTATCAAACCGCCACCAATTTCTTTCACTCTGTACAGAACGCAAGAGATTTTATACGACCATATTACTAAGTTTTGAAGTCGAGTTGATGTCAGTGCCTGCGTGGATATGAATATTAGACGAAGCGAGTGTGACTCACGCAGTGCATTCTTTATTTTACAGTTATAGTTCAGAATGAAGGCAACACTTTGAAAAACACACTATTTGAGCTTACCTGTATCATGTAAGCAACACAGTGACTAACAAATGACCATAAATGAGCCAAAATTGTCATTTATCTATCTCAAATCTATCACGTGACGCCTTGTTGTTTGTGACTTGAATTTTTGGTCAGATTGCGATTTTATGGAAATTCAGTCGGCGCCCGCTCAAAAACTTTACAAGGTCCAAGAAAAACAAAACCGTAACTTTTAAGGACTGTATTTTAGGTATTTATGGTAGTAATATCAACGATTTTCAGGCACTACCACATGCCTTTCCATTGCGACGATTTAACCCTACTCTTGCATGTCCTTGAAGGGCTGTAAATGTTCCTTCAAATTTCGAGTGTATTTCTTACAGAAATACCTGAGACGAAAAAAATTATCCGAAAATTATTCTTACAGAAATACCTGAGACGAAAATTATCCATATATTTTAATAAATCAAGGCCCCTACTGAATAGTTATAGCAAAATAAGACTGGCTGCTATGTTTTAGATCGAACACGGTTAACCGTTATTTTGAACATACTGAAATTTTGAGCTGGCGCAGAGCCAAACACGGCAAAATTATTTTTAACGGTTTATTTCAAAAGAGAAGCGTATTTCAAAAACTAGTTCCATTTTATTGAAGGTAGTACCTTAGCCTTTCCCTGGGCAAAAGATGAGCCGAATCGATTTTTTGAATGTAGCCACGAATTTTTGATTTTTGTTTGATTTTTACTGACATTCACTCTTAATAAAATAGAATTTCTTAACTAGACATTGAATATCAGTTTCTTGAGGAGCGCTATTACAGTTAACTCCCGTTAACTCGAACCCTTGCTAACGTAACTCGAACCCAAAGTCGATTTCCCCTGGATTTCCTTCATACATCTACCGTAATTTTACCCTCGGTAACATTCTAACCTCGATAACTCGAACAACGTTTTAAGCACGTGACAGGAAAAAACAACGAAAGTGTACTGAAGTCCGAATATTGAAAAAACAAAACAAGAAGAAACAATCGAAACAATAATCCTTCTTGTCAGTTCTTTGTTTTCATTTTTTGGGGGTTTGAGTACTGTGCTGAATGGCTTTTCCCTCTTCAGCTAATTGCTGCCGGGCATCAGCCGGCAGCAGACCATATTCATGAGCGATTTGAGATTTTTCGTTCAATGGTTCGATTGTTCGGTGGTTCAATCATTCTGTGACTGCAGCACTGTGCGGTAAGCGGTTTGCTTAAGCAAGTGCTTAGCTGCCGCGCCTGTGTTTCTCTTAGGAGCAACCCGCCATTTTGTTTGGCTCTCACGTAAGGTCTGTGCAGAAATCGTAGTTCATCGGATGTTTGCAGTCTTTTTAAACGGCCTGAACGGTAAGACCAGTTCAAGAAGTATTGTACGGAACATTTTTTCGGTTTATTTTTTTTATTCTAGCTTTCAAGATTAGTTATAGCGAGTATTCTTTTGTCACTCAGACTGTTATCTCGGGAATCAGGATTGTAAGTTACATAAGTGAACGGCATGTGCTGTACGTCTACCTGACCTGTGAATAAACAAGTTTTGGCCTTTAAGTTATTTGTTCGCAACTCATCTTATCATGTGTACGATGATTGTTCGATGAAATAACAGCCTATCAGCACTGCTGTTGTTTTAGAATTTCGTGAATTACAAAATGGTATTGAAACCTTAGAGAGTTATCTGGATGTAAGAATATTTGTCATCGTGATGGGTCCATTTTTTATATTTCGCTCTGAGTGTTTCATAATTCCAACAAGTCTAAGTTATTGCAGACTTTAATAAAAAAAAATTCATATGTTAAACTGTTCTACAAACTGTCTTTGTCCTATTCGCATTGCAACTAACGGCAGCACTTCCCTTCTCAATGAGAACTTCTAGTTTACTTGCAATGGTCTTTGGCGAGTCGTCAGTCGCTTTGTTATTCGTGCCAACATTACATTTGTAAACACTAAAATAGACTTTAGATGTACATTCTTCAACTGTTGCACCACGGAGGCATTGCTTTCTAATCATATTCGTTACCCCCTTCCCTCCACCTCCCCCCCCCCCCCCCCCCCCCCCACTTTTAGAAGCTGACACCAAGCTAGGTTTGATTTGATATCCTTGATTGTGCGGAGTCGCCCACAATAAGTGTGTCAATTTCTTGAATTGGCTTTGATGGGTCCCTCACTCAATTCCATTCTCCCTCGAGACTTTCAACGCTGGCTTCATGATTGCCATTAACACTTGTGGATTCGTAGATTTCAGCATCTTGGTTTTCTACTTGATGGGCTTCCTTATGTACAAATGGATTTAAACGTCGTGAACAATTTCACTAGGCCGACATTCAAGGTTGTGAAGACTCTGTACTATTCTTGCCTTGGATTTCCTAATTTCTTGGATAATAACCTCTTCACTGCTGATTGCAGTCTTGGCGTTTCCACGCGCCGTGACTTCTACAGTCTGATTTGCATTTAAGTTCGATGAAAATTTTGAGTTGAGTTCATCCAAACGTTTTTGAAAATTTGACAGTTTGTGTTTCATCTTCTTGACAACTGTTCTTGATGGCTTCTATCAGGCAGATAGAGCCTTCACATGATGTATCTCCGTTTTAATAAAGAGTAGATGATAATTCAGCTTCAGTAGTTGCTTCCAACTTTTCGCTGCCCACAGTCGATGAAATGGATGGTAAATGATATCAATTAAGGATGGAGGCGATTTAGTCGAACTCTTGTTCGCCCAATGCGCAGTATCTCTTGTCACTTGATCCTTGTTTGGGCCCTGGACCTGTAATGTCGATGTTTTATTGTACCAGTTAATTGTGGCTGATCTATCACCGCATTTGTAGACAAGTTGATTTCCATTGTTTTTCTCATCCCACGACCCTTGTAAGTTGAGTTGGGATTGTACAAAATCTCTTAGACCTGCTGGCTAACCATTTCATTTTCATTAATGCTTGTTATCATCAAATGAGATGGAGTTTGACCACGTTTCATCAGAGCTCGCAACTCCACGCTCGCCATGTTGTTAACATTAAGCAATCATTAGTCTTTTTAAGACCTTATCCTTTAAATCTTGAATTTGTTGCTTTAGTGAAGAAACTGTCTCTTTCGGCATAATTTAGTGAAAACTACCAATAAAAGGACAGTAGAAAAATGACTCATTAAGGTAAGAAGTGAGAGCTCAAAATTTTGCGTCAATCTTGGCTCCTGACGGGTGTACTTTCCACGATTCTCAGATGCTCATCGCTGATGGAGGGGAAACGCGCAGTGAGCAAGGGTACGGAAGCAGTCAGTCTGAAAACGGGAAAGTAAATCAGCAATAGAATTGTCTCAGCCGTGAATGCAAAGTTGTATTTGAGCGTTTGACATGTGATTGCTCGAAAGAGGTCAATTACCTGGGTGGACTTGGAGTGTTTAGAGTTTATGATGGCAACCAGACTTGTTGTCACACCACATGCGGATCCTTTTACCAGACCAGTGGAGACCCCATAAAATACAAGCCAAATATATGGGAAATAGCTCCTGCCATTGAATACTGATACCCCTTTTTTGGCTGAGCGCATGTGGTGGGGGAGCCAGTGGCACTGGAACCATTCACTTAATTAGAAACCCCCAAACCCAAGGGAACCAGAATCATCAGTGTATAGCTGAAGTCCCGGTGGAGAGGTGGCCTAGGTATATGAAAAGAAAGACATCCCATTGCAATTTTGGAGAAAGTGTTGCAACATATTAATGTCCTTACGGAAACCTGAATTAAGGCGAATGTGCCAGTGAGGAAACTTGATCCCTTTTTAAGGTGAATAATGGGTTTGCAAGAAGGGGTGGCCAGGGGCAATAACGTTACAACCAAGTTGAAGGGTGCTAATCAAAGACTGGAGCTCCTGTAAGGTAGTAGATTTCCTATTAGTCCACTGCCCAAGGGCTTCCTGTATGCGGGTGAGTTTATCTACCGGTAGCGGGACGGGCGTCCATTTTATTGGAATCTAATAGGATTTCTACAAATTCAAGGCATGTGCATGTAGGGAAGGTTTTCCCAGGAGCTATGGGAATATTCTATTCTAAAATTTAGCATAGAGTAGTCATGCATTTTGATCGGGGAGGGGAGGTTGCAAAAACGAAATCATCTAGTATATGAATAACCTTGGGAATATTGACTTTAGTTCAAATGATCCATTCAAGAGCAGAAGAGAATTCATCAAAAAGAAAGGGGGCAGACCTAAGACCGAATGGGAGGACTATATCGAAGAAATAGAGCCCCTCTCATTCCATCCTAGGATCTCCCAATCTGAGAGATGGACAGGAACATTGCGAAATGCTGATTTTATATCTAGTTGGGACATGAAGCATTCTGGGCCGAGATCCTGAAGTATGGCAATTGCATGGTCAAAGTAAAATGTATTGCAAAGAATAGGACTCGGGAGGAACGTGGGCGGTGACACTGCTGGGGCAATATTTCGGATACGAAAGGTGAATATAGTACCCAGTTTGCAGGAGTGTTTCTTGGGAATGACCCCAATGGGGTATACCTGCAGGTTTGAGAAGGGAGGGGTGTGAAAAGGCCCCGCTGTGTGGCCCAGGGTACAATAACTAATGCATCGGTATTTGCACAGGAAAGGTTAGAATATTCCTTGGGGCTCTTGGACCTGAATAGCCATTAATCTTATAGCCCTGAGAAAAACCTGTGAGAAGATGGTTAACGGACACGGGAAAACGTTTCGGATGCAAATTAACGTCCAGGTCGGAGGCAAAAACAAGAGGTTTGCTGCGGCGGAAGAGAGGAGAAAACACTTCTCTAGCAGTCTCGTCTTTTTCTATCCAACGAAAGCCCGAGCAATGAAAATGTTTCTTCTGTTAAATTTTAAATTTTGAAAATTCAAAACATTTATGTTGAAATGTCGTTATATTTAGCTTATTTAATAAGAAAAGCCTTTTTAAAGAGCTTCACTGCGCTATGCAAATAAGGAGATTCCGCTCAAGGTAGCTCTGTTTCTTTTGCTTCGTTACTTTTTAACAGCGGATTTTTCGGTTATTTTAATTCAACGTCAATGGTTGATTAAAGATTTAATTTCTGAAGAAATCATAGCAAAAACAGCATTTTGAGTGAAAGCAAATTATATGCAAATGATCTTGAAGTTTAATAACAAGCGAATACACTTCTTGAAGGAAAAACATTTCCTGTCGCGTTTACGTTTATTATCTTTTTTGTTGTTATAAGAGATTTTGTCAGTGTTTGACTATATCTATGTAATAATTTTAAACTTATCTTTTTCGTAAAGGTCGAAAAGACTGACAGCAATATTTACAACAATAATCTTCTATTACATTATTTATCGTGTTCCCATTATCATTTTGGTCATTAAGAAGAAAACACATTTATTCATCCAGAAAAGGGAGTGCCAGTGAAGGATAAGTTCAAGACAATCTAGAGAATTTGGAAAAAAAAAACAAACAAAATAGAGCAAAATGCTGGCTTTTCTCGTATGTGGGCTTACCCTTTTGTTCACACCTAACGGTAAGTTTGAAGACGCCATTATGTTCTCCCGGCTCGAGGCTTTTTTGGACCAAAAAAATAATCCGTGATCATCATACTAGATATTTAACGTTGATGTATTCTATGATTGTATAACATGAACGAAAATGTATAGAAACGTAGATTCGACGAATTTTTACTTATTCAGTGAAATTACCTTTAACAGTTTTTCTATCCAACTGCCTATATACGAAATTTAAATTATGGCACCCCAATAGATATTCGAAACGAACGCATCGATCCGCGTTGCGGTTGCTTGTGACAGTATAATTTACCCCCTTTTAAGCTATATCAACCATTCATTCAGTTGTTGGTGATAAGAACCATGCTCAGAGAGTTATGTTTCAAGCAAGTGCAGCTTGATTAACAAATAATGCGTGGTCCTTTGTAATTTTTATTTTTTTGGCAAAGCTCATGAACTGGCTTTTTCAGTCATATTTTAAGTATCTATTCTGCTCGCTTTTAAACGGTATATTCGCAACAGTTTGGTGACACCAACTACAGGGGAGCCTTGATATAATGAATGACTAAGGGACTGCCATGGAAATATGTTCGCTATAAATATGTTTCCTTTAGATATCAAGGTTCTTTTACATAAATTCTACTATTACTGGGGCGAAGAATATCGCTCGCGCGACGAACCCGCGACGGCGAGGCACAACGCGCTGTAGAAAGCTTCATCAAACCGTGAGTAAAATAGATATTTTGAGAATGGACCTTTAGAGCCAGAGAAATCAACGCATTTTTGGTAATTCAAAAAAAAAAAAATTAAATGATCAGAGAACTGTTCCAAGATATTTTGATGGACGCTGTTGAGACGTTATTTCCTATTCAACCAAGCCTTGATTCAATTGATTCGTTGAGTAGAATTTTCCATGTTTTTGAAACCTTCGTTTTGTTCTCTGACACACAGTTAATTCCTGTCAAAATATCTTTTACCTTTTTTACTTAGGAATAAGACGATAGGAAGAGATATTAACAAATACTTTAAACGGAGTTATTCTCTGTTCAGTCCAGTCAGTGCTTTAGAAATTCAAGAACACACCTTTTCTGAGAAGAAAAACGGTCAATTATCATAAATACAACATTTTCTAAACCGCACATCTTTCATTAAAATAACTCCCTTTTATGGGAGCGAATAAAACCAGACGTGATCGAATCACAAATACTGTGTAAAAAATGAGCTTTAGAATAAGATTCTAATTTTAGACGCCGTGTGGGGTTGGTGTCCGTAAATTAAACTTTTTAAAATATATCAAAGCGAGATATGCCCTTTTCGCGATCAAAAAGTGTTGAGTTTCTTTTTCATCAGTTGCATTTTAAGTTTTTATGATACACTGGAAAAGTGTTATTGGCCAGGCTTGTTCACTTATGTTCAGGATTTACAAAATTAACGATTTTTCGCGATGGCCTTTCGCAAACTGCAAAATTTACAAAATTAACGATTTTCGCCGAACGAAAAGTGGCGCTGCGGATCTTACAACTGATTCTATTTAATTTTGGGGGTCCAAGCGGGGAAGTTTAATAGATAAGAGGCGTTTGAAAGAGATCGAGAGGCGTTTATTTTGTTGTTATTGTTGTTGTTTTTGTTTCTAGCTTGCGAAGTAAGAGATACCAAGCCAGACGAAAGCTTAACTGAGGTAAAAAGAGAAAACGATGGGGGGGGGGGGGGGGGGGGGTTGGTGAAAAGAAGTTTCTCGTTTGACATCTCGCGTGGCTTTAAAACCAAAAATGAAAAACACTGCAAACAAGTAGAGTTGTTGCCAGCAAATTAGCAACAAATGGGGATGCCGGAGTAGACAAGGACTGCAATTTAAGCTTTCGTTCGCAACCGAATGCAACCGCGGTTTGCTCCCCTAAGCGATTTTTTTTGTCTGGGATCTCAATCGTTAATATTTTCTGTTGAAACTGAACTCACTAGCAGGTGATCTCTCAAAACCTCCTTAACAGCCTGGGCCGGCATGGAGTCATACTCGAGTCGGTTTACACGTAGGTGTAACTCGACCTGATGTTTAGTCAATAGGGAAGGAGGGAGACTTATAGAAGAGAATGAGAGAGGCCGAGCATAACGCTTCGGAATAAAATAAAGTTACTGACAATGAAATGTATAAATTGACTACTTTCAGAGTGAATAACTCAACAAGTTTGACTTTCGGAGAATCTTCAGTGGAGAATTAAAATATTAAAATATTTTAATTTCTTTTTTTCCCTTACTATGTAAAACAACTTTTTCAGCTTTTTGAAGGTTTAGGTCAAGTAGACTTAAAACCTACCTAAGACTTCTCTGGCAGTACAACCAGGAATTGATCCCTAGTCTTTCAAGATACCTTTAGAAACTAAAACAATAATCAGCTGCAACAGTTTTAATTATCAGGAATAGCAAACTCAAGTATCGTGTTGAAACTAGGCTTGCCTTCCCTGGACAAATAAATAAAATCGCTATCATTTAATACCAGCTATGAAAAAACTGCAGCATCTTTTACACTTATATGTGGGATTGAACTACTAATTCTAATTCTTCTTAATAACCAAGACAAAGTAACATGATATCTGACACGTAAGACAGATAATGATCTTGATCTTGATATGTGTCTTGTCTCTCGTCAATAGCGTAACTTTACAATTTTAGTCAAGAAACGAAATTACCTTTTTTTCCCAACCGTCCGAATGAAGCTCTTGGACTGTCCCCTGCTAAACGCCCTCGAAGAAGACATTTTGAAGCGGATTCACTGTTATCTACTTCGAGCTCTGTCATTTCAAGCAAGATTGCGAAGTTCACGTTTAAATATTTAAACACTAATATGAAACATCTCAGCACCGTTGGCCCTTTAATAAATTCAGCCTTGATTGTCATAGTTCTGGCAATAGGAGCCACATCCCAAATAATCGAAGCAGAGTCAACAGTGTGTCAACAGCGATTGATAGCAGGACTTGAATGGTGAATTAAAAAAACATGGCATGCTAGTGGTCCACCTACAATAAGAAAAGAAAAAATGTAATTGCGATAATATTCTGAGAACCATAACGCCTCAATACACCACAAAACAGGATTTTCCCGCTATAATATTTCCTCATCGAGGTACAGTCAACTCTCTCTAAGACGGACACCTTTGGGACCGGTACTAGCTGTCCGTCTTAGAGAGAGTCAAATAAAGGGAGCAAAGAAAGGCAGGAACCAACTCTAGGAACCGTTTTACGGAGGTGTCCGTTAAGAGAGGATCGACTGTATTTCCTTTTTAATACGCATGCATAATTACACGAAAATTAAGGGCCTCGAATCGGGGAAAATTACATCATTGCCAAACAGCTAGAAACGAGATAAACTTACATGCGTCATTTCAGTCACCGCCGAAAATAAACCGCATGTTCATCACGAGACTCGTTTGCATACAACAAAAGCCGTCACGATTCTCATCCCCAGTTTCCACGGTCTCCGCTAAGAACGCCTGGGACCATGGCTGACCAATTGAGGAAGACCGACGAAAAAACAAAAACAAAAAAACGCATGCATTTTAAGAGTCTCCCTCTGTAAAAAAAGGTCGACTAATAACCAATACGAAACATCAAGGTTTTGAAATTAGCAAAAAGATAGTATCTTCATATCCCAATTGCCACTCGAGTAACACGATATCTGACACGTAGACAGATAATGATCTTGAATCTTGAGTTGTGTCTTGTGTCTCGCCAATAGTGTAATGTTACAATTTTAATCAAGAAACAAAATTACGTTTTTCTTTTTATACAACCGTCCGAAATCAGCTCTTGGATTTTCCTCTGCTAAACGCTCTTACAGAAGACTTTTTGAAGCGGACTGTTTGAGCTCTATCATTTCAAGCCAGATTGCAAAGTTCGCGTGTGAATATTTTAGCACTGTATGATCATGAAACATCTCAGCACCGTTGGCTTAATAAATTCAGCTTTGATTGTCATGGTGCTGGCAATAGAAGTCATATTACCAAAAATGGAAGCACTGTGAACAGCGATTGATAGCATGACTTGACTGGTGAATTCAAAAACATAGCATGCCAGTGGTCCACCTACAATAAGGAAGAAAAAATGTTTGTTAAACTCACTAATCGAATCGATCAAAAACAAACAACAGTAGCTGAAAACAAACTTTTCACGTTAGAGAAATACGTACCTCTAAATAATTCACCCAATTTGCCAGTAGCCAGGAATATTCTCAGTCCTAGTTCAACAGTATGAACAGGAGAAAATTACGCGTCACGATTGTTACCCTAGAAACGAAAAACACATTTTAGTCATCTGACTTATTGAACAGCACAAAGACAACGACAACGACTTAAAGATGCGGCTATGCTGTCGAATACCGAATAGCTAAGATTTTTATCATTGTTGTAAATGGTCGAATCACCAATATTCACGAGGTTATCTACTTTAATGAAATACGTCTCAAAAACTACAATACTTAGTAAGCAGGAAGGATGTATCATATTGTTCATTTATTCATGTTTTTTTTTTTTTGGCCGGAACGAAAGGGTCTGTTGAACTTTGTGAGCGAGAGAATAAGGCGTGTTTACAGAATTAACAATACTCGGTACAACTTCCAAAAAAATAAGCTTCCCTTCAAACATATAAAACCACAATTTATAGACCGCATAGTTTCGAATTAAAGTCTATATCTAACTATCAATTATTGTTTCATTGGAAGAGCTTTGAAAATATATGATCATTTATACTCTACCTTGAAGCAGGTCAAACAGAACTCATAAATACGTGCGTTGTACCGTTCGCGATAGCCGAATCCGGTCAGAAATGTCTTGAAGCAGCATCCACACTAAAATATGAACCCTTTAACAGCTGCACCACTGTACACGGCGTTTGAATCATGAAGATATATTTAATGTAATGCTTCTAAACACCTGTAGCCGTAATAAAAGACGAAAAAATTGTGAAGAATCAAGATGGCGGTCTCAAAGAGCTCTTGTTCGACCTTTAGCAATGCTATGTTTAATAGATGCCAAGATCTGATTGGGTCCTAAGCATCAACTCATAGTACCTTCAACCTTATTGGCTCTTGCAACGAACATTCGAACATACAAAGCCACAAAGATACATACCCTCACACCACTGATATATGAGCTATTTTTTCAAAATAGCTCAAAAACGAAATCCACCAATCCAAATCACAAACCATGACCATTTTTTTTCTATGCAATGAGGTCCGCTAAGCTGTGAAGGCGAGAAAGCGCCGATTTGGCGTTGCAGAAAAACCCAAAATCCAAAGACGTTTCAATTTTTTAAATCCCAGGTTACCCGAAACAGCTGCAAGCCAAGGAAGCCTTGTAATATCGAATACTGTAAATGACATAATAAACGCCCTGGGCATCTACTTAATTTTTGGGGTCCACAAGGAGGCGTTAAATATATAGGAGAAAGAGGTGGAGGGGCGTTTATCCTCAAAACTGTAACAAGCTCAACAAAACTAAAATGCTTTCGGCAAAAATATCAAGGGGGTTACAAAAATGAAGGAATATCCACTCCATCCATTGATACCTCTAGGTCGTCTACGGATCCATATCGCTCTTTTCATGATCCCAGCATCGTTGTCAGAATCCTCGTTCAAGCCTGGTTTTCACTAGCGCATAAACATTAGCATATAGGCACAAGCACATGTGTAAGCAAGTGAGAACACTTGTGCTTATGCTTATGCTTACGTCGTAGCTTTGACTAGTGAGAACGGGGTC
>NC_133213.1:11183037-11213037 GCF_958299795.1 Porites lutea | reverse complement strand
TCCCCGAAAGAAGGTCCCTCCCTAAAAATAAACGGGCGATCCTCGGGAAATATTAAACGTAGTTAACCATATTAAAACTTAGCCTGTACCGCAGACGAAACCAAACTCTGGTTAAGTCCGTCTGAGAAACAGCGCCGGAATCCTCGTTCTTCCTCTCCACCCTTTGTACCAGGATTTGAGTAAGCGCCAGGATTGATCATTGTCAATTTGCCAATCAAGATTAAAGGAAATTCGAAACGTACTCCCGGTAATCAGTTGAGTCCGTTGGAGCCGCAGAACAAGGATATCGGCGCCACTTCGCAGACGTTTCTAACCGAGGATAACTTACGACTGCAACGCAGGCTAATTCAAACTGGGATTTTTGGAGGTATTCCTAAGACCGGGGGTACTTCGGAAGCCCCCCTCTATAACTTAAATACCGCTCACCGGATACGTCTAGCAAAACTTACACAACATAATGTACTTGCCATCTCCAGTATCGAGATATAATTTGATTGACAAAATGACGTAATGTGACGTCATTGTGAGGTTTAATTGTTGAAGTTATTGGCTAAGCCCACATTTGAACAAGCCTACCCCTAACATAGCCATCACGTGAAACATATTTTGATGGAAAAGTGACAGATAACACATTGAACATCTTATTTTAATCTAAGTTTAAGAAAACATGGCTATCAAAAATCAGTTGGCGTGGCAGCGACAATATTGACATGGAAATGTTCCGAGATAAATTTTACGGTTGCTGCCATTTTGGCACACCACTTGTCACAGGCTCATCTCGGAAGCGTCTAACCCTCGCCCCTACGGGTTAGGGGGTGAAGACTAGGAAGCCTCCTGGAAACAAAGGAGCTGTGAGAAAGAATAAGGGATCATGGCGTAAAGTAAGGAACAAGTGACTTAAATACAAGTGAACAAACTGACACATGAGACAAAGATAAAACTCGCCAGTAAGACGCGTTGCAGTTAGATCTCGGGGGATACTCCCATAAACTTCGGATAGGTGTGTGCCACCCATGGTCTTTCTGACCGTGACCCTTTTAAGGATAATAATACTCCGAAGGATTGCTCAGTTGTAACGAATAATTTGTTTCTCCTGTAGCTGGAAATTTACGCACTTGAATTTTAGCTGTCAGAATTTAGATACTCTATCTAAGGAATAAACTGGGAACACGATGCCAAAATGGGCAAAAATGATACCCTGTTGAAGGATGGAGACCCTCAAAAACCACACCCTATCTGGCGGCACATATCTATCTAGCCCATATATGGGAATACCCTTCCCCCCCGGAGCTAGATGCAACAACACTGGCGACCCTAACAAAGGGATAAGAACGAATAAAATCCCATTTGTCGTATGGCATCATTTAGCTTTTTTTTTTTTTCAAAAGCTCAAAAAGGGTAAGGGTTAGGGTAAGGGTAAAAGTAAAGGTTTATAAAACTATAACAACAGAGCTCGATTCTGTGAGTATATAGAAAGCGGAACAGTTGTCTATAGCCATGGAAGGAAAATTGAAAAAAAACTGTGGTATGTGAAAGGTTGAGGGTTTCTCCGGTAGGTGCTGTTCAAGGCCCTATACAAAATTCTTAATTAAATGAGCCGCTAAGAAGGCATTGATTTATCTTCTTTTAACTAAAGTTACTCAGGCTAGAGAAAATAGAGAAAATAAGGAGCGCAAACTCTTACTAGCCTGTTGAGAGCCGTTTTAGAGCGAGCATGGAAAATTTCTCTAAAACCTTTCTTGCGAAGCCTGGAATCATGTTGTTCCGCTCCTACTCCGGGCAAAAGCTGGGGCTGACTTCTTGACGTCATCGTACTTATACCGGATTTTGTGCGAGCTAGAACAGCCGGAAAACTCCCATAAACTGAGAAGATATTGCAATGTCTCTAGCGAGTTGTTGGGAATTAATTTTTCGTCCGAAGTGTCTCGGCTTTACCGCGGTGCCCGTCTTGAAAGATTCAAAGTACTGTATTTTTGAGAATTAGGTACAATGCAATGCAGTTCAAAATGTAAAAATATTCATCTCTATCTCTCCCTCTTTCGTTTATTTTTGCAGCTTGCAAGCAAGCACTACCTTCAAATGAAACAACGTGTAGAGTTAATTGTTGTGAGGGAGATATGTGCAACCAAGAATCGTCTGGGGTAGTTACGCCAACAGCAACGGTTACTATGCCAGCGGCATCCAGCAACGTGTCAACAAATGTTTCGTTGTCAAGCAACACGACAACCCCCACCCCTGAGGACAATGAGCCTCCATCCGCTGGCGTCCCAGAATTCAGTGCTGTTTTTAGTTCCATTTTCCTAGGATTTATGGTGGCGTTTTTGGCCACATTAAGCTAAATTAATCTGTGAAACTGTTAAGCTTGTTGCCCAGTTGATAAGAAATATTACATTCCTTTAGCATACGAGGCCACAAAACGTGGACTATACTATAGTAAAATGACGAATTAGTTGTAATGTTGTACGTCAAGGCGACGTAAATAGATTAAATGTATTAGAAAGCTGCGGCAAAGACAAAGGTGCAGATTTAAGGTAGCCGAACAGTAGTCTCCGAAAATGCTTTATCCTCTTTCATACAATGTGGTGAATATTACGCGGGCTGTGATTGGTCGTTAGAGTATAGACACGTGGATGATGTCACAAGAAACCCGGTTCAACACGGCACGCGATTTTGAAAATGCCCAGTAGTTTTTAGTGGCAATTTATTAATATTTTCGTCGCCTTTGACATACGGCGTGATCACAGCGCTAGCGCAAGTGTTGAGTATGCGTACTTAGAGGGCAATGTGAGAGTGAGTGTTCTGTTGCAAGTCAAGTCAATTTTATTTAAACTCATACAGAATATTAATACAATTCTGTGCCCTTAAATATAAAAATAAAAGATTGCGAAGAGGGAAAACACATTTTTCAATTCTAGGTTCATTGCGCAGAGTTTGGGACACTTAAGTAGTTCGTAGTAATTGACCCAAAACAAGAATACGAGTTGAAGGAATATGGTGACAAAATAGCTGTTTTAGATAAAAAAAGTATTACTTCATGAATTAAATAGTAGTTGAGGATAATATAATCCTGATAAAATCATAAAACTTCAGGGATTGATAACACTATTATAACCATCAATCATAGAATTCTTGATATTTTGACGATAAAGAATTCCAAAGGTTGGTACCAGTTTAAAGGAGGAGAGACGAATGCCGTATTGAGTGGTATGAACCTATTTGAAAAAACAGATTATCATTCTGTGATTGACAATCAAGAATTGAGGAAGATGATCAGAGATTTGTGAGACTAGGTTACCACCCATGGCATTCATAGCATAAGTATTTACAAATATATAACCAATGAGGGTTGCCGATCCTTCAGTAATACGTCTTGCTTCCATAGGCAATATAAGTAGACGATACTCAAAAACTGAATTTTACGAAATATGGCAGACTGAAATCCTGTTCATATTGCACTTCAGCCACTGAAATCGTCAAATAAATGTTGAACAAGGGAGTTTTAATTTGTCACGCAATCAAATTCTCATGAAAGTTATTTCTAAAAAATTTTAAAAACTGTTTGTTACAGTTCAGTTCATTTTTTTTTTTAATGAGAGCCATTAATTGTAAGCTTTGTGCAAACGTATAAGCAAATCTAATGACAGGATTTTGCGTCAGCCTAATAAATTCAAAATGTTAGGCTTGCCTTCACTGTTGCCTTGGTAACGATTAAAATCTTGTGTTTAACTTATTTTGTCCGTTCCAAATTTGAGCTTTGTAACGAAAAGGGGCTCGAATAACAGTTCCATGAATGGAAACGATTCACAACGCATCGAACTGTGTGAGCCAACTTACCACAAATTAGTATTGAGCTAAGAATGACATTTGAGATACGGTTTGTGCTCATATTAGACTGTTCCGGGGGGGAGGTAACTCTATTGTTTTTCACCTGAGTTTTTTGACCCACTCCGCCTGCCAGTATGACGTCACATGGTAACGGGCAAGAGCCTCGGGTCGCTTGTGCAAATTAGCAAGGGATACGACACTTGTTAGGACGAGCGAGGTCGAGGAAAAGCTAAGAAGCTAGCAAATACCGCTATATACTGCACTCATTTGATCGAATGTGTGTGAGCTTTGGTGTTGCCATAATCTGCTTGTGTAAACCGTTTTGATATTTTGTGTCCGTAATTGTATAAATTTGATTTGCGCAACGTGATGCGGGTCATCGCCGTCTATTTCACGGGACTGGCAAGGACATCAAAACTTAAATCCTTTTTTTCTATAAAACAGGCAAAGTCTAGTCTCCAGAATAGGAGGTTCTATTCACAGATCACACATGTTTGAATTTCATCTATTCTTTTGCTAATTAAAGGGGCCTAACTTCTTATCAATCCTTTCGAGTGCGGGCCTCTGTTCATCTCCTAATTCTCCACCAAATTCAGTAGAAGCCAGTTCGATCGATTATCTACATCGAGTCGGCACGTTGAACCCGAAATAATGCGAAATAGCTTTGAAATACGCGCTTAATTTTCCTCAAATGTATATTTGAATTCATGATAAATAGAGCTCCACTAGCTTCAAACAGCGTCTATGGCAGAGAAAAATTGTTTTGATATGACAAAATTAGTTTTAGAAATCATGTGTGTCACTGTTGTGCAGTAGTCAAAGAGTTGCTTGCACGTGCAGATAAACCGGGTTCAACTTCCGGCCACGCTGTTTTCTGTTTCCTTGTCGTACCGTTTTTTTTTTCTGTTTGGTCTCTGTTTTTTAACAGTATTTTTCCTTTTGGCCTGTTTTCCTTCATTATAACCGCTGACCCTGCTGATCATGCACTTTTATCACAATATATTTTAAGCTTAAGTCCGGAGTTTTATTTTGGAAAAGGGATTTCAAAACCTCTTGATCTGTATACTGGCCAAGCTTACGACCAGATAAAAACCATAAGCCCTGTCAAGACATATCCCTTCTCTGAAACAGCTGAATCTTTTTCAATGTTAGTTGACATCATGACTAACAACACACAGTACACCACAAACTGTACTAATTTACACCCAACACCCACCAGTGACCCGCTGGCGAAATTTAAACTTGCCTTTTTGTACATCGTCTTAATCATCAATATTATTGCCCTAAAATCTCCACTGGGTTGCCCAAAAAATAATTAAACGAAACCTTTTATTGGTTTTCGGGATTTAATTACAGAATTACAGGTGTATGTCCAATAAACTGCGGGAAAGCAATAAGATTCAATGCTCACAGTCTCACACAAATACCTGTCATTTAGCTTCCTGTTTAAACGCTACAGCTAAGCGACCTTTAAAAAGGATTGATATGGGATTCCACTGGCTCTGAAGAGCTTAAAATACGCACAATGTAAAGTATAATACATCCTTTGATGAACCTCCTATTGCTGTGTCTAAATTACTCAGTCTTGCTGTGCACTGGCCCTCAAAAGTGTGACCGGTCGGTATGATTGCCAGTAAAATTTGCTCGACGATAGAAAGGAATCTTTAAAATTCATTACACCACTGGACATTTCATTCCAAAAAAGAACTTAAGTCTAGTTTTCTATGACAATAGGGACCTTAGCTTGCCATTTTGAAAGTCACTGATGCGAGACGTGACGTCATACTGGCAGGCGGACTGTACGTCCTGTACCACAGATTTACTTGGAGACACCCCTTCCCCCGCACCCCGGACTGTTCACAGGCCCCTATTTTTTCCGCGCGAACGTCGAGATCGAGAGCTTTTCGTTACGGGCGGCCATCTTGGATGAGTGTTACATTTACTTTAGGGTCGGGGACGGGTTGCGATTTCGGTACATATGAAACCAAGATGTCCGTCTTACCGGTAAGCGCTCGATCCTTACGATCTTAGGAGCTTCTGAACAGCCTATGGTCATATGAATAAACCGAATCTGTCAAATGGTAACCGTAAGTAAAAGATCTGCAAAGTAGAATGATCATTTTACGTCATCATGTACATGTAACGGAAGAAATTAAAAAATGTATCGCCTCTGCACGTGAGGCCTCAAGTGTTATTCTGCATTATCTGTGATCAAAGTTTTATTTACAAGCATCAGTTTAGTTTTCATCATTTTGATATGAGTTACAATCCCTCGATGATGGCACATACGTTTAAAATGCCAAACAAAATTACCGTAGGTAAGGACGAGTAAATATGTGACAATCTATCTGCACCGCCACATGGCGCAATAGTTTTTCTTAAAGGAGGTTGCACAAGGTCTCTACTGAACATATTCGTTAGGGTACTTGCAGAAGTCCAGCGTGTACTCATGCCAGTCTCAGCGAATGTACTGTAAACCCGGGACATTGACGATGACGTTAGCTGCTGCCCAGGTAGTCCAGGCGTCGCTATGGTTACTTGACTCCTCGTAGCACGTGTCAAACTCGGATACGTTATTGTTGTTATGAAATTCAAGCGAGTTACGGGAGTTTCTACGTGCTTCACAGTGTTGTCGTTGCAGAGATTTCCAGTACAGCATTTAATAAAACAGTTTTCGACGATACCGCTATAGTTGTAACAATACAAGCTCTGGAGAAATCCGCAATCCTTTAAGACGGAACAGTTTTTGATTGTCTCCACTCGCCTACCAATCAGAGGGAAATCCGATGTCTTGGTCACGGTGAAGCAAGAATCGTACGAACGAGAACCAGAAGGTTGACATTCTATCTCACTTGTTGTGTTCTCGCAGCTATTGAAGAGGTTTCCCTGACATGAAAAACATTTCAGAGACAGCACTGTGGAAGAAAACATTCAAATTAGTGGCTTGCTGTTGGTACAAAAATCAGACAACTTTCTACATTTCGCAGCTGATTTAAGCTATGTGTGTACTATACTGAATAGCTTTTTGGGCCGACACGAAATGTGAATGTCCACTCAGTTAGAGATCAGCGCGAGGCAGGTTCGCTGCGAGCGTTAGAGAAATCTCGCCGAAATTCACTCTAATGTGTGAACAGAATCCCTATCTGGTCTTGATCCGGTATGGTTTTCGTGGCGGTGCAAAACCTATAAGGTATGATGGAACATAGCCTCAAGCAAATAGGGTGGAAGACGCACATTTTAGGGTTTTTTTGAACAAAGGAAAAAGTCAATTAGAAAGAATCATAATTTAAAGCTTCAAGACCTTTCAAGAATTAATGGCTTTGGCCCTTTACGTGTCCTCAATTAACTGAAGACACTTTCCAGATCAAACACCATCTATAGAGAATAATGACACAGAGAAGGAATTTCGGCGACTGTGAAATTTTCTCTTGACAACAATAAATATATTTCAATTTCCGATTAATTTCAAGCGTTTAATTGGTGTAAAAAATAACTTTGCTGAAATTCACGTATCTCTCAAGGGATGGACTGGACGTTTCCTTCTCTGTTCCATTAGGGTCCTTACGATCCGACAACGGCGACGTCCATGAAAACCTTGCAGAAATATAGACTTCGCATCCTTTCAAACCGTTTCGCGATTATCCCGAGTCGCCCAGTTACTTAAAAGAAGGGAATTTATGTTGGAGCTGAAGAGAGGGCACCTAAGTTCAGACAGAGTTGGTAGAATTTAACGCCTTGCCGTTCCCGTCCTCAAAAAAACCTGCCGAGAATTTGGTCATTTCGTATCGTAGTCGTGCAGGGACGGCAAAGAAATGTACAAAAAAAAGCGTTATGCACGTTCAGAGTTGTCGCTTTGCTAACTAAACCCTATTGCTTTTTGAAGTTGCATTTGCCGTCGCCTTCGTAGTTCCTGTAGCATCAGGTCAGCGGTTATATTTAGCGCATGCCTACTGGAATAAAGTGTGTTCATTTGCATCCGCCATCTTGAGTGTATGTTGTGTCTTCTCGGAGAACACTTCATGGTGTCAGAAGTGGGATGGAGCACCTGAAACCGCCTGAAGCTTTGATATTGTCTACAGCGACGAATAAAGCCGAAGCATGGCGGCGTTGGAAAATGTCATGGGACCTGTACAAAGTTGCGAGCGGACTCGATCAAAAGGATGAGAAGATTCAAGTCGCTACGTTGCTCCACGCGCTTGGCAAGGAATGTGTGGAAATTTTTTCAAATTTTGTGTGGGATTCCGAGGATGATCGGGATAAAATTGAGGCCGTCGAAGGAAAGTTCAAAGCTCATTGTGCACCACTGACCTCGAGGCACTTCAATCGCTATTTGTTTATCGAACGGAAACAGCAGGACGGAGAGACAGTCGATGAATTCTGTAGCGCATTGAAAACACTAGCTAAGAACAGCGACCTCGGTGATAAAGAAGAATCTTGGATTTCATCCATGTTAGTCCTGGGGCTTAAGGATCCGCATTCCAAAGAAAGGTTGATGGAGAGAGAACAGAGTTTAGAGAAAACATTGCAAGCAGCTCGCATCGCAGAAACAAGCAAGCAGCACATGAAGAGCATAAAAGAAGAGGGTAGCAAAGTTGAGAAAGTGGATGTAGTAGACGGCAAAGGGCAGAAGCCTCAATGGGGAATGCCCTGTAGGAGTTGTGGTATTCGACATGCCCGAGATTCATGTCCTGCTGCTGGGCGACGCTGCCACAAGTGCCAGAAAATGAACCATTTTTCAAGGATGTGTCGTACCTCAGATGGACAAAAGAAGCAGGTAAACTCTCTTGATGATTGTGACTCTGACTCTGAAGTTATGTTCATTGGAGCAGTCAATGCAGGAGACAAAGACTGGGTTGAAACTGTCAATTTTGGAACTGTTCAAGAAGTCTTTAAACTAGATACTGGGGCCCAGTGCAATGTCTTGCCCAAAGCCGCATATGACAAAATTACAACAAACCCTTTGCAACCTTCCTCGGCAAGATTAGAAAGTTACTCCAGAACTTGTATTAGACCTGTTGGAAAGTGTGAGCTGCCTTGTTGGGTGCGTGGGGAAAGGTATCAAGTATGTTTTCAAGTGGTTGATGGAAATTACATGCCCCTCCTGGGTAGATCATCCTGTGAGAATATGGGCCTAATCCAGCGCATAAATGCCATTGAAAGTGTCAGTATTCTTGATGAGTTCCCTGAAGTATTCCAAGGACTTGGGTGCCTCCCAGGGAAATATCACATTAGTGTGGACCCCTCTGTTCCTCCTGTGGTCCACCCACCCAGACGAGTTCCTCACTCTAAGCGAGTCCCACTGAAGAAAGAGTTAGATCGGATGGAGAATGTTGGCATTGTAGAGAAAGTTCCCTTGAATGAACCTGGCGATTGGGTAAGCAGCCTTGTTTGTGTTGATAAACCGGATGGGTCTATTCGTGTATGCTTAGATCCTAAAGATCTTAATGTTGCCATTAAAAGAGAACACTACCCTTTGCCAGTGGTAGATGACATCACAACTAGTTGTTCAGGAGCCACACTATTCTCAACTTTGGATGCAGAAAAAGCATTCTACCAGATCCAGTTAGACGAGGAGAGTAGCAAGCTCCTGACATTTAATACCCCCTTCGGAAGGTATAGATACCTGAGGATGCCGATGGGGATTACGTCTGCTCCAGAAGTTTACCAACAAAGAATGGAGCAAGTCTTTGAAGGACTGCCGGGAGTGAAAGTCATCATGGATGACATAATCATACATGGTCGAACTGGGCCGGAACATGATACACGGTTGAGGGCTGTTCTGCAGCGTGCCAAAGATAACAATCTCAGATTGAAGAAGTCAAAGTGCCACATACAACAGGAAGAGGTGAAGTTCCATGGCCACTTGTTCTCCCATGACGGTTTGAAGACAGACCCAGAGAAGGTCAGAGCCATAGTTGAGATGCCAAGGCCAACAGACAAATCTGGTGTACAAAGATTGTTGGGGATGATCAACTATGTCAGTAAATTCATCCCCAACATGTCTGACCTTACTGCACCATTAAGACAGTTACTACACCAAGATGTTGAGTGGCACTGGGAAGAGTAGTAGGAAGCTAGTTTTAAAGCAATCAAGGAATCGCTTGTCTGCGCCCCTATTTTAGGATATTATGATGCAAAGAAATCCCTGACGCTACAAGTTGATGCCAGTTCAACTGGACTGGGTGCAGCATTGATTCAGGAAGACCGACCAATAGCTTATGCCTCAAAGGCACTCACGCCCACTCAAGAAAGGTATGCCCAAATTGAAAAGGAACTTTTGGCAGTAGTATTTGGCTGTGCCAAATTTGCAGAGTACATCGTGGGTCGTGATGTCACCGTTGAATCAGATCATAAACCTTTGTAGGCAATTATGAAGAAGCCCTTACACGTAGCACCCTTACGGCTGCAACGGATGTTGGTCCAACTCCAGCGCTTTCCAGGAATCAATGTGGTATACAAGCGTGGAGACAGCTTACATTTAGCGGACGCTTTGTCTCGAGCCCATTTGGAAGAACAGCTGACGAATGCTGAGCAATTGGACATAAACTTAGTAGAGGATGTTATCTCTGACCACCAGTTGGCCCGTTTCGCTGAGGCAACTAAGGAAGATGCGATTTTGTCTGACCTGCAACAAGTTATTTTGTCAGGTTGGCCAGATTCCAAAGGTCAAGTCCCACCCAATGCACAGGAGTTTTGGAATTACCGTGATGAATTAACAGTAGCCAAGGGACTGATCGTTAAGGGACAAAAGATTGTTGTACCAAGTAGCTTGAGAGGAGAGATGCTTGAGAAACTGCATGAGGGACACCTGGGTATCAACAAGACAATAGCGAGAGCGCGGGACGTATTGTTCTGGCCCAGGATGAGTGTGGAGATAACCGAGAAGATTAAAAACTGTCCTGTATGTCTAGAAAATCGACCAAGTCAGCAGCCTGAACCATTGAAGTCGCACGAGATTCCACCACTGCCTTGGGCTAAGGTTGGCACTAGATATTCTGCACAAGAATAATAATAATAATAATAATAATGTTTATTTCTTATATTGCGCAGTCTAGCATGCGATAAAGATATGATCGAGTGCGCATTACATCACTAAAATCTTAAAGTAATAAATGGCTAGTCCAAATAATGATAATAATAATAATAATTTACAATTTTCGGAAAACAATAAAAGTAACATATGAGTTAATAGAAGAACTAATAAAAAGCTAATTTAAAAAGATGTGTCTTTAGTAAACCTTTAAAAATGTTCAATGATTGACATTGTCTAATTTCTAGAGGGAGTCGATTCCATACTTTGGGCGCAGCATTTTCAAACGCCCTATCCCCGAGTGTCTTTTTTGTTCTATAGGTATTGTCCATTAGGAGTATGCCCCGGTATGATCTCAACTGATACCGCGAGCTCTCTTTGATTTTTATCAAGTCTAAAAGATATTGTGGTGCGACGCCGTAGATACATTTGTGAACTAGCATTGCTATCTTGAATTCTATACTGTGGGTAACCGGAAGCCAGTGCAGGTTGATCAGGGATGGTGTGATAGGATCATACCTAGATATAGTACATACCAGCCGAGCTGCCGCGTTCTGCAGGCGTTGCAGCTTACCAAGATGAACAGCGGGCGTACCATATAATAGACTGTTACAATAGTCTAATCGTGACATTATAATAGCCTGTACAATGGACTTTGCCTAAAACTGCAAAAAAAAAAACTAAGCTGTACTTATTAAATAATATACACGTATAACGTACTGGTACGGTTTATTGGTTAATTTTTCTATCTGGCCTTCTGGTTTGCGTCACTTCTCTAGGCAGAGATTTTAATGGATGAAACTTGCTACAGTCCTCATCTTCTGCATGTCTTTGGTCTTCATCACACAAATGCACCACTATACTTGGTGTGTCATCTGGTGAAGTGTGCAGATGGTAAGGTTTTGTAGTGTCCAAGCTTGCTACTGCAGCTAACAGATCATAGTTGATCACCGGATGAGATTCCACACTCTGTTCCCAGCCAACAGGTCGGGAAGCAGGAGGAGAAATCAAGAACTGTTTTGTCAGTGGCGGCGGCATTAAATTAGAGTTGTTGTTAAGAGAAGAACGTCTCTGGACAAAAAAGACCCCAAGTTCATAACCCAAGAAAAGTTGTCCATGAAGATCTTTCTTGGCTTCCCTGGCTTTCTCTTCGTTGTCAAATGTTACTCGTACTCTGTGAAAAGTTCGCAGGTAAATGAAGCTTCTGTCGTTTTTACCTCCATAAGGAGAGAACAGTTTTTCAAATAATTCCTTCGTAGTTTGATCGTCATAAACGTCGTTCGGCACATTTGTGATCGACAAACTCCATGACATATTTTCAGCTTCTTCACCGTCGCTGAAATTCGGGCCTGATGTGTTTCCGTTTTCGATGTGTGGCTTCATTTTGAAGGCAGTTCTACTGTTCTCAGTACGAGAAATGTAATGAATGAACGTAAATCACACACGGTATGGCGGAACTACCTCGTTACTGTCGATTATTACGTTACTGTCGATTATTACTCCAAGTGGCCAGAAATGACTTTACTCTCGTCAATGACAAGCACCGGAGTAATTACAGCTCTTAAATCCCAGTTTGCGAGATATGGAGTCCCTTCAGTTGTCGTTTCTGACAATGGCCCCTGTTACAACTCTGCAGAATTTAGGAAGTTTTCAGAAGACTGGGGTTTTGAACACATCACTTCAAGTCCTGGCTACCCACAATCCAATGGCCAGTCAGAGAGAACCGTCAAGACCGTTAAAGCAATGCTGGAGAAAGCTGGTGACCCATACAAAGCTTTCCTTTCTTACCGAAATACACCCCTGGAGGAAGTTAATCTGTCACCCTCACAAATGCTAATGGGAAGACGTTTGCGAACCTCAATTCCAGTGACTGAGGATTTGTTGAAACCTCAACTCTATGACCCTGAAGATGTCCTCCCTAAGTTAAAAGAAAGGCAGAGAAAGCAGAAGCTGCAGCATGATAGAAAAGCAAAGGAACTGCCCCCTTTGAGGGATGGTGAGGTTGTAAGAGTTAGAGAAGGCAACAAGTGGAAACCTGCTAGAGTTACACAGGTTCTTCCTTCACCCAGATCTTATAAGGTTGAAACAGAGCGTGGAGAGTACCGAAGAAACCGTCGACATTTATTAAGAACTGAAGAGTCTCAGATCCCAGAAATCACCCCTACACCGGAAGTCTCGAATGATGAGGACCTGACAGACACGGAAGTTGAGCCATCCTCTGTTAGAGTGGCCCACGAGAATCCTGTAACACCGCCAACCGGAATGTCTACGGCTACTACCACGCGGTCTGGTCGGACAATTAAGGAACCTCAGAGATTTAAGGACTATGTTAAGTATTAGATACAAAGCAGACACTTTACAGCTTTTCAGTTAAGCTTTCTGTTTCCAGTTTTCAGGAAAGGACACATTGCTCTTGTTGCAGCATTGTCTCATGTTTCCTTTTTTTGTTGTCTTTCTTTTATTGTTACGGTTTGTTTGTTAAATTCAGTAATTTCAGTTTTCTTTGTTTCTTAAAAAAAAAGGGGGATGTAGCATCAGGTCAGCGGTTATATTTAGCGCATGCCTACTGGAATAAAGTGTGTTCATTTGCATCCGCCATCTTGAGTGTATGTTGTGTCTTCTCGGAGAACACTTCAGTTCCGTAAGGTCCATTTTATTGTATCTTAGTACTGTATCGTTTCTCTATTAACCCCACATACGTTTAGTTGTGGAATAATAAACTTACAGGCAGTATAAACGCGCAAGATGCACCGACGGTCAAGAAAAAAGCCTTTAGACCTTTTCTTTATTTACTAGAAAAAGCAAGCTCAGAATAAAGTCAAAATTCAAATAAACGCAGAGTTCTTAAGTCCAAGTTTGAATCAAACGCCGGCGGTTAATGATACGGTATGTTGTATGTATGTATGTAAATCTTTATTTAAACACGGGAAATCATCAGTTAAGCTTAAGTTAAAAACTAAAACTAATTACAACTGCTTTACATGATTGCCGTGTGGGAATCCGATATATCAGCTACCTTCTTGATATTTCGCTTAAAATGCTCAACGGATGCAGCGTTTTTTAAGTTTTTGGGCAAGTTATTCCATAACATGGCCCCGCCGTAAGAGAAGCTTCGTTTCAAATAATTGGTGTTTGGTTTGGACAGGGTCAGCCTTCCCTCAGAGTTTCTTAAGTTGTAAGCAGAGTGACGCTGAGAGAAAAGACTTTGTAGATTTTTTGGAGCAAGGTCATGTATGGTTTTATACATCATTAAGGCTTTTTGTTTCTTTCGTCTAAGAGATAGCCTCTCCCAGCTGAGGGTGGAGAGAAGGTGGTTTGAGCTCGCATCAAAGGGTGATTTAGTAATAACTCTGGCTGCACGATTCTGTAATTTTTGGAGCTTATCACTCAAGTAACCACTCAAACAGTCCCAGACGGGGCTGCAGTAATCAAAATGAGGCATAATTAAAGCGTTATAAATTTGAATTGCAGTTTCTTTGGATATAAAGGGCCGCACACGTTTTAGGGCGCCTATAGCTGAAGAGACTTTCTTGCAGATCTCTTCAACGTGTTTACCCCAAGAGAGTTGAGCATCTATGGTAAGACCCAAGGATTTGGTATGATCGACTCTCTTGATAATTTGGTCATCAATTTTGATTTCTACATCGTCACATTGGGCAGATAGTCTTTGTCTTGATCCAATAATCATTAGCTCTGTTTTAGCAACATTTAGACTGAGCTTGTTAGCTTTCAGCCAACAGCTAAGGTTATTTAATTCAGGGGTTAGAGCTAGCTTAAGCTCTGTTAACGTCTTAGCAGATAACGTAAGGTTGGTGTCATCGGCAAACATTCTTGGTACGGCGCCCCGCAGGGAGTTGGGAAGATCATTAATGTAAATTAAAAATAGCAAAGGACCCAATATGCTACCCTGCGGCACGCCGCAACTGAGGGTACGAGCAGATGATAGTTTGCCACTGACATTACATCTTTGGGTTCGGCCACTTATGTTAGTTTTTGAGGAGAGGGGAAAGCCAGCGTAGCCGGAAAAAAATCATTAGAAGTAAAAGAACACCAAAGGGGGTTCCCAATCCGGCCGGCATTGGCTTCTTCAACCCGCTCACCTCGACACAAATTTTTGCTCAACCCGGTAATCCTAACTCTTGCCGAACACCGGCCTTCTGACCTTTGTGCTACCTACCGCACAAGTCTTTCCCCCGTGCTTCGCCATTACAGTCATTTGCATGGACAGAAATATTGCCCCGCGATCGATGTGTCAACCATGTGACGTCATATGCATATTTAAGTAAGAATCGGCTTAACGCACTTTCTGCGGCAATTTGACCATATTCGCATTGGAAAAAAGTACTGATAAAATGATTTTCATGCCATCAAAACCATTTTTCCCGTTATTTTTGGTATTTAGCTCGTTAAGACAAATCCCGGATCGTGCGAAAACGCCTTTTCAGGAACACTTAACAAACCTTTGTGGACGCTTGGCAGACACCGGGACGGACTTGATTATATATATGGGCCAAGGTGCAAATGCACGTGCGCCATATGCTAAATCTAAATATGAGTTAGTAACACCTGATGCAGCGAGGCGTAAGGGCAGGGCGGGAAAGGTAGCTGGCCCAGTGCCAAAAAACGTGCTGCTAGAGGCTCCTGTTAAAAAAGGAATAGACTCGGGCCTGCTTTGTGTGCATGTGCCTGTAATTGCCCCCAGGCCATTTATGTTGTCAAATGAATACTTTACACAGAGATTTTCTTCCAGTCCTTCGAACTGTTGTTGTCATGACACTTATTTACCTAGTGTAAGATGTCCTGTTTTAAAAATTTAAACTGATTATAATCTTTCATCGGAACTAGTTAAGCTGAGACTTGAACTTTGAAGTTTTTTCCTTTCTAGGGTTAATCCCAGTTTTCAATGACGTAGTTACCACGCGCAGTAATCCAAAAGGAAATAAATTTTTAGCATTAAAAGTCAGATCCAACAGGGATTATCCACTGGCGACGATTATTCTCCGACGGAAAAAACTGTATGGATTAATGCAATTAAATGCATCATACACATCTGCGCCATATCTCACCTCATATCAGACGCTTTTAGTGGTTAAACCTTTCGCGATTACGGTTTGGAATCAATATGAAACCGCCCAGATAAGATATGACTTTTTTTCCCTAAAATCATATGTCCCGAGTATGAAATTAATATGAAAGGAGAATTGTAGATTATTGCGTCAGTCAAAAACGAACCTTTATTTTCGATTGTCATGTTTGCAAAGGAATCAACTAACCGGAACCGCCATTAATATTTTAGTTGTATTTAATAGATTTAAAAGCGTGGTTAATGAAACCCGACTTGTTTCAAAATTAAAAACATTGGGAAGAAAGGTCTATTTATCGTCCGATGAATAAATGAGACTGGTATAAAGATGAAAAATGGATTGATTCCCGAGCTACAAATGGCCTCCCCTACGAGTCAGTGTGCTGATGATATTTCAATTACCTCGAAAAAGCGTGATTTCTTATTTTCTGCATACATATTTGAAACATTAACTGATTTCGGTAAATTACTTGATGACGGCTTCAAAAGCATTTCTTTCCTTTTCCCCTAGACAACCAGCCCAGTATTACATCGGAAGTTAGACAAATAAATTCCATGGAATCCAAGTTATAAAACTTTCCCTCTAATGAAAGAAATATCGCCAGGATTTAAACGCTGTGAAACTATCAGAGTATTCTGCAAGACTCTACATGCTGGCACCATGAATGCCATTTTAAATTTTCCGTGCAAGATAAAGGCTGATTGCGTTTTATTGAATATGAAAAATTAATTCTCCTCAAAGAAAACGAAAATGAGTATGCAATCTGCAAAATCTTCCGAAACAATACATATTATCTGGATGTAATGACCAGATGTGTAAACAATGATGTCCTTTTCACAAGCCTTTATTAATTTAAGGTAGCACCTTTACTTTTAGCGAGGTTTCGGTGGATATAATACTAATTTGTAACTAATTTTGTAGTCTTAAAAATGATGGAATGGCGACGAACTAAACAAATTTCATTGTTGATAAAATTCTAGTTATGATCTCGATATATAAAGCTTGGTGAAGGTTTTGGGCCTCTACCACCTTTGAAAATTAAATCACACTGGTAAGTCTTGAAGGTTTTGCGAGCTTTTGATTGTCACGATCTCTGGATAACAACTAACTGGCAATTAAATTAACAATAAAAATAGCGATAATATTAAAACAAAGACAAGGTTGAAAAACATGAGTAAAATATTGGCTTTATATACTGCACACGACAAAAATGTGCCTGATCAATACAACGTGGAGAGCAATGCAAAAAGGATCATTTCACTGAGCAGTATTCTTTCCAGTTCATTCTGTTGGAGGGATTGAAAAAGGGAAATTACTTAAGAGGTTTGCTTTTAATAAAACCTGAACTTACCTGGGCGCATCATGTAGATGGAACACCAAAGGAAGAGAGCGAAGTAACAAATACACTTCATCTTCAGTTGTCGTTACCTTGATTGGAGAAAGACCTAGTTAGAATGATATATTGCGATCTGTTTCAACTCCTTTCAGGGAGCTGAATCAACAGACCGCCCACATGTCAAAGGGCAGTCCTGACGTAAGTCCTTGGTTCTTTATTTAATAAGACGTGGATTAGATTTGACAACAACTAATTACTTTATAAATGAAAAAAAAAATTGACCTGTACAAAACCGATATTTAAGACGATTGCTCGAACAGAATTTAGTGTGGGAGGGCAGGGGGCTGGAAACGCGAGCCTCAGGGGCGAGAGGGGTACGTGAGGCGGCAGAGGAAAAGGGCGGGAGGTGGGAATTCTAGTATAGCTAGAAGAGCGGGAAGAGGGAGAAATAGGGGGAAAATACGCAACAATGCTTAATATTTTGCAATACAAAAGGGGTTAAGGAGAGGAAGGCAAGGAACATAGGACGGAAGACGAAAATTTAAGGAGTGGGAGGCCGGAGAAGGCTATGGTGGCCTAGGAGTGCCATAAGAAAATTGTGTAGTATCTTGTAAGTTCCCCGTAATTTATTATGTTATTTCATTTTATTTTTAAACTTTAAACGAAAAAAAATTATTATCGAGATACTTTAAATCAAATTTAAACGAAAAAAATAGAAAGTAAGGGACCGGTCATTATTTATGTGGGGGGGGTGGGGGGGGATTTTTTTTGTTTTTGCATGAAAGAAAAACGTGACCCACCCCTTTAAGCCCATTAGTTAACTCTTGACCCACCCCCATATAACTTTATATAAGAGGTGACCCAACCCCATCCCCCTTCAATCTATACCTCTACAGTCAAACTACCTGACCCGTGAACACCTAGACATCATTATTGATTTCATTAATCGATTATTGAAAAAATAAGTTTTGCAATATTCAAACCAAAACCAGTTTAAAAAAATTTGCTCCTTTAAACAAAAAATAGTAATTCAATAAAAAAAACGAATTTTCAAACTATTTTTGATTTGAAAATTGGAAAAATTTGATTTCACTAAATTGAATAAGGAATTCAATAATCCATTATTGAAACTAATAATGATTTCTAGCTGTTCACGCTTCAGGTAGTAAAAGTTCCCAGACAGTTATATTAAGAAAAGGAAGCATGCAAGCCTTCTCAATAAGGGCTTATGTTTATTTATTGATATTTAGTGCCCACATCTTTGAATCTCCACACTTAGATTGGATTGCTAGATATGACATCCAGTTGTGTTATATTTTATGTCCAGCATTGCATTAAAATTTATTTAGATCTTCCACATGAATTGTAGTGAGTGTGATTCTTTACAAAACACACATAATGACCCACCCCTTTTCTCTAAAAAAAATAGGCCTGGCCCACCCCATGATTTTTCCCCCCCCACCCCCCCACATAAATAATGACCGGTCCCTAAAGTAAAATAATTTTTAAGCAAAAGTAAAATAAAACGAAAATAATATTTCCTTGGCCTAGCAGTGCCATAAGGTTTTTCTAAAAAAAAAAAAATGTTGTTCATGGCCTATCGATGCCAGAGCCCACAATGCACTTCGCTGATCTTTTGCGTGGCTCCTAAGCGATGTTTGCATGATTTCTCTGTTTCAATCATGTCGGGTAAACGTAAGCAATGGGACGACTACAAGGAGCGCCAAGGAAAGAGACGGGTTACCAGTGCAAAAATAGTAGTTGTTTGTTTCATCCATGTGTGTTGTTGATGCAATTTCAGGATCACACAAAGTGTAACCAACTCCTTGGATATCTAATACCATTAATTGGGTGTTTGACTTCTTGTAGGTGTAGTGGCTGAAGGTCTCGGTCTTCATGCTTAGTTCCGAGGCTTCTTCACTACAGATTAAGCCATCATTATTGATTAGTTTCACAAAGTGCCCATCAATAAAGGTTTCTATTGTTACAAACTCATTGCCCATAGATGAGAAGAAAACTTTGTTGTACGTAAAGGTTCTTCCAAACTCTAGCACTGGTGCTTCTGCATCCATTGACTGTGCAAAGTTTCGTGCCAGAGCATTCAGTTGAACAGATTTCCTGGTGTGTGCTTCCATTGAACCGAACAGCTGAATTATACCAGGTTTCTCTCCTTCTTTGTATTTCTTTAATACATAATCTCCTTTAGGAAGGCCTGATAGAGCCTTGGCCATATATGCCTCTCTAAATGCACCTTCTGAAAACGACTTACGATGCAGCGAAAGTGTGACCGGAAAAGGATCTAACCACTTCAATTCATTGACGGCAAATTCTTCTAGATGAAGCGTGACAACATTTGTTTCTGGTTCTATAAGCTGGCCCACTTTCAACATTTGACTAAGAGAGACAGAACGCGGTATTACAGACGATTTTGTGACAGCTGTCGCCGCACTATCGCACTTTCGTGGGCTAACTGGCTCACTTTTATGTAATGGCCGGAGACTGGCTCCTCCGATTTTTGCGACTTTTCATATATTCCAGAAATCTGATATGAATGACCTTCGACCAGTCTTTGATCTGACTTTCATGCGTGTAAGAGGGCCCGCGTTCGCCCGCGAGAACATCACATTCGCAATTTGTTTCAAAATGCGACTTACAGCCATCTTTGATATTCTTGAAAGTTGATTCTTTGTCGAACGGCACGAGGGTTAAAGGGCCAATGCGGTTGTACTTTTGGCACTTGCCTTGAACGTTTGCCGATAGTCTCTGCACAGTCAAGAAGCCTTCAGATGCACTGGGGCTAGCTTTATCGCTCTTTGCACCTACCCGTCTGGGGCTAGCTTTATCGCTCTTTGCACCTACCCGTCTCTTCCCTTGGCGCTCCTTGTAGTCGTCCCATTGCTTACGTTTACCCGACATGATTGAAACAGAGCAATCATGCAAACATCGCTTAGGAGCCACGCAAAAGATCAGCGAAGTGCATTGTGCGCTCTGGCATCGATAGGCCATGAACAACATTTTTTTTTTTTTTAGAAAAACCTTATGGCACTGCTAGGCCAAGGAAGTATTATTTCCGTTTCATTTTACCTTTGCTTAAAAATTATTTTACTTTACTTTCTATTTTTTTCGTTTAAATTTGATTTAAAGTATCTCGATAATAATTTTTTTCGTTTAAAGTTTAAAAATAAAATGAAATAACATAATAAATTACGGGGAACTTACAAGATACTACACAATTTTCTTATGGCACTCCTAGGCCACCATAGGAAGTCCGATGGCAAACCATGTCGGTCCCATTACCTCTCATGGGCAAGGCTACAAATGGCGTCAGCCATGCCAGCCGAATCGAACGTAACCTGAAATCAGGCCCAATTTTAGCGGTTCTCATACATTCTCTCTAACGGCTACCGCTAAAATTCGGCCTGATACAAACTCTCTCACGGTTGTGCCTAAATCATATCCTCCAAAAGGACAGCCGAGGAGTACTAGGAACGAGTTTCCGATTCGGGCCGACTTCAGAAATTCTCGAAAGCATCCAATATGGCGTCTCAAGCGTGGTGAAAACTGACAGCCAAACGAGCCGTTTTATCCCCAGAGAAGAGTTATTTACGGTATTGTTGACGCAGTTTGCGTTTATTGTGAGTTTTGGAGTGTTCTTGGTCCTGTATAGTAAGCAATCCTTTTATAAATGTCTTATCAATCTGTCTTGTCCCGCTGGCCGGTATTACGGAAAAAATAGTACCGTCCAACGGGACATCCTAAATTATAGCAACATTTGTTGGCATGTACATCACCTCTAGCTTTTATTGTTAAACTGTGTTGTAGGACTGGATTTCTACAGGTTTCTACAAGCTTAGGATGACTCTATGGGAACATTTTTATTCATAAAAGTGGCCTTGTCCTTTTAGCCGGTATTACCGAAGAAAATAGTACCGTCCAAAGGGACATCCTGAGTTTTAGCAACATTTGTTAGGAGGTATATCATATCTGGGTTTTTTATTGTTAAACGGTGTTGTACAACTTGATTTCTGTAGGTTTCTACAAGCTTAGGATAACTGTATATATAGGAATATTTTTATTCATAAAAGTGGTCCTGTCCTTTTGGCCGGTATTACCCAAGAAAATAGTAGCGTTCAGCGGGACATCCTGAGTTTTAGTAACATTTGTTAGGAGGTACATATCATACCTGGGTTTTTTATTGTTAAACGGTCATTCTTTACGTTTCCAAAAGGCCAGGGTAACTAAACAGGAATGTTTTTTTTATCGCTAAAAATGCCTTGTCCTTTTGGCTTGTATTATTTAAGGAAATAGACTGTACCGCCTAGCACGACACCCTAAACTATGTCAGCAGTTGCTTGCGTGTATTACTACATGACATGCAGATTGTTATTGTTACATTGTAATACATACCTTGCCCTCTGAAGGCTTTTTCTTACCAGCTTAGGACAGCTGAACAAAGATAGTTTTATTCATTCTTTGTTGTTGTTATCACCTAAGAATGTCCACCCAGGGGGACAATATCTAGGGAGTACTCAGAACTGACAGCTAGACGTGCCGTTTTATTGCCAGGGAAGCGTGATTTTAGGGTATACTTTGCGATGTTTGAGATTCTCATGTTCTTTGAAAAATTCCTAATTGATCATATCAGCAGTCCATTATGTAATTGATATCCTTGATTCATGATATACTTTCATCCTTACTACATCCAGGAAAGGCCAGTTAGATCTATTATTATCATAAATATTATTGTTATTGTTGTTGTTTTTATTATGTTGTTATTATTATTTAGTATTGTTATAGAATCATTGTTATTTCCCTGTCCTCAGTATTTGTGTGTTGTTTGACTGGTCAGTATCACTCAGCAAAAAAAGGTTGGTACAGTTGGCTGTACTCACCGGCTGGCACTATCAAAACAAATCAAAATAATTTTTTTAGTGACAGCAACATTATTCTTATCCCCCCTCCCCCCCACCTCTCCATACTGAAATTGTGGTCTAATTTTATCCTTGGTCTAAATTTTATTTTCTTTTGTTTCAAACTCATTATCATCATTACCATACCCAAAAACCTACCTACCTTGGCAGGAACCAACCTCGGTTGTTCTGGAGACTCCCCCCAACTGTCAACAGCCCCAATAACCCCACTACCGGTCGGAGAAATATATGAAGTAAACAAGATCCTCGCGTTGCTTTGTGCTGCTCACTAGTGTTCATTTAAAACAAAAATTGAAAAAAAAAGTGAAAAACTTTGAAGAGGAAGCTAGGCTAACTAGACAGTACATTGTAACTGTCTATCAATTTCATAACATGATATGCTTTGTTCTTCGTTCATGGACGAAATTACAGAAACTCATCAGTGACAAGTTCTGTTCAATTTCTACATTACAGATGTACCACAGCAATTAAACTCAACTGATTGTGGTGTCTTTGTCTGTATGGTAGGTTTTGCTATTTTATCACCTTTGCAATGAAGATTATTGAATGGAAAGTCATTCATTATGCAATTCCATCAAAATGAATATGAACTTTTAAGTATTATCCTTCAAAACCATTTTCATACATCACTACTGTTACTGATTAGTTTGCAGAGTACCTCAGGAGGGGGATAATGCCCAACTCTATAAACGGGTATTGAAACAGTTTAAAAAAGTTCAGACACTGTTGATGAAAATAAGTTAGTTTCACCGTATTCTACCCCCTTTGAAATACAAGTCTATTTTTACTCTAAGACCTTGGATATTAATTAACACTCTTTTGTCTCTACTCTTTTATCTTTTCAAGATTTCCAAAACATGATCAAGCAACAGCTGCTGCAAACGTTTTTGTAATAAACTTAAAGTACCATGGGCAGATCCACGATTTCTGAATGGTGGGTTGTTGATACCAATCGGCCATCAAACTATATGTTATTAATTTTAAGTTGTTGCACTTTTGTCCCAAAGCATGCCGATTTAGGAAGGACGATGGCTGGTTGCCTTCACAAGGTTTTTGCCTCCCACGTGTTTCCATTTGCTTCCCCAAGAATTATATTTTTTGGTAGACTGTTCTAAAAAAGGGTGGCTAGCCAGTCAATCCACCCCTCCTGGATCCAAACACTGACACATGTACTACCAATTCTTGTTGATGAGTGGAGAAGATAAAAGCAACTCTAAACTCATCGTGCTCCTTAAACTCATCGTGCCATCTTATCTCAGGTAAGTTTTGTTTTCCATTTGTTTCAACGTCATTAGCATTCATTACCATACCCAAAACAAAAGAAAAACAAAAATTACCTGAGATAAAAAACTAACTTTCAAAACACTTTCAAATGAGATAAACCTTGAAAAATTAAACACAAGCTTGCTAAGCTAATTTAGGACGTCCTGCTGGGTGGTACTATTTTCTTAGCTTATACCATTCAAAAGGGCTAGACAATTTTCAAGAATAAAAACCACTCCTGTTTGGTTATCCTTGGATTTCAAATGTCAAACAAGAAAAAGGGTTTTGCACTTCCCCATCACTGTTATACCTGAGTACTCCCTGTAGAGTGTCCCCCTGGGTAGACATTCTTAAGTGATTACAACAACAAGGTATGAATTAAACTATCTTTGTTCAGCAGTCCCCAGCTGGTAGGAAAAAGCCTTCAGAGGGCAAGGTATGTACTACAATGTAACAATAACAAGCTGCATGTCATGTAGTAATACATGCAAGCAACTGCTGACATAGTTTAGGATGTCCTGCTAGGCGGTACTATTTCCTTAAATAATACAAGCCAAAAGGACAAGGCATTTTTTACGATTAAAAAAAATGTTCCTGTTTAGTTACCCTGGCCTTTTGGAAACCTAAAGAATGACCGTTTAGCAATAAAAAACCCAGATATGACATACCTCCTAACAAATGTTGCTAAAACTCAGGATGTCCCGCTGGACGGTACCATTTTCTCCGGTAATACCGGCCAAAAGGACAGGGTCATTTTTATGTATAAAAATGTTCTTATACAGTTATCCTAAGCTTTCTCGATCTAATCTCCAAGCAAGCGAGACCGTATGCCGCTGTAAGCGCGTTCTTGTCTCTTATCAAATCATGGCGCGACGTTAAGGTCCCTAAATAAAGGCCCCGAGGGGGTGTCTCATTTTTTGTCTAAGATTACTCTGGCGCATCGTTTCTGTAAATTAATTGCGTCTTGGACGTGGAGCTTCGGTTTGCTTCATGTCCCCAAGACAATAACCCCCGTAGTCAAGTATTAGCTGGATAAGTGAGTTGTAAAACAAACTTCTCAGCTTTCAGTCACAGAAATGTATCTGTTCTTTTCAAAAGGCGAAGTCGCTTTCCTATATTCGATACCGTTGTTTAAAACCAGTTGTCTATCTTTATGCCAGGTAGTTTAGTATCGGCTACAGAATCAAGCTGAACCTCAACTGTTTTCACATTAAGATTTCTGCCGTTCAAGCAGTTAGCCCCAAACTTATGCTGTAGACAATCGCTTGCAGGGACGAGAATCATCAGCAAATGCAAACGCAAACACAACTTACATATAAGCTTCTGGGAACGAAAACTCGAACTTACCCTATGTGGAAGACGAGCTCAAAGCACTAGCCTAATCACCAATTAACCGACTGCTGCTTCAGACACGAACACTGAGATACACTTTAGAGAATAGAAGTAGTTGATTATGTATACTGAAAATGAAGCAGCGTACTTACCACGGAAACTACGAGGTACTGTTCACTGTGACGCAACCAACAGTCAAATGAAAGTTATGCTGCTTGTTAGCTCTAATCAATGGTCAATTTTCTGTACGAGTCATAGAACCGTGAAATCTCGACATTTTGACACTTTTCCAATGGTGAGGTAATGAACCGTTCAGCCGCTAGATCATTCTTTCTGTGGACATTTGCTTGAAAAAACGATCTTTGATCCTAAGGCAGTCTTTGCCAAATCACTGATATCGTATCAGAGGATTATAGTTTTTGTTTGATATTAGTCAAAAGTAAATCAACTGCGGTAAACTGAAGATACAGTCCAGTCCAGAACATCAGGTTAAACTGTCAAAGCTACTTCCGGCGTTGGTTAGCATTGGTCACCCAGTGAAGGCCCATACATAAAGGAGACCTCAAGAAAAGGATGGGCGGTTTTGAGTATTTTTAGAGTCGGGGGTATTCATTTTTAGAGCCTATTAAAAGTCATCTGTGCATGATTTTAAAAAAAGCCATAGCTTGTGATTTTTCCCAAAAAATCATTAAATAGTTTGGAAATGAATAAACTGACGATGAATGGCGAGATTTTGAATTTTAGACCAGACGTCACATTCTTATGAGTTTAGAAAAAGACGCGTCATTCATGTTCACTGAACTGGGAATGGACCCGAATGACGCAGGTGTTTTGTAGGAATAAACTTCCTTCGTGGAAACAATCATATCGCTGGGCCGAAAAGTCCCAAGTACATATTTACTGAACGACTTGCCATTTCATTGACTTATTCTATTTTTGGCTTTAAACTAGGGGTTTTCCTACTCATAATTCCGAATAGATTGGCATCTCTGCGGTACCAGTCACCTGAGTTTGACTTTTGGGAGCCAGTTGCATAAATCTCAACGTGAGACACACCAGCTAATCCCTGTTTCATACAGTACAAATTATTAGCTAGAAATGCTCTACTTTTTTCACAACTCTTAAATAATTCTATCTCGTTCCAAATGCGCATACTTATTCAGTTTTCAAAGAACTGACAAAAGTAAATAGAAATAATTTCTATTCACCCTTGCCATCTGTTGAAAAACGACTCATCTTTACCACAACCTTAACCCGAGCCTTTAATACGCCGATGGAATGCAGACGAAAGCGGGTTTAAAGCGATCAAAGAGGGACTAAATTACCTCCAACTACTAGAAAGTATAGCGAGAAAGCGTTTCGTCGTGCGGAGAAGATCTGGAAAAGGTCCTTGGTCGTGGATTACTGAATTGGGGAAAATTAAAATGAGGGATTCGTTCGAGAAGCAATATCGTATGATTTCCTGACGATGGCGGATGACCGTCGAGTCAGAAACTCGGGCATTCACGTAGTTGTTGATTATGTATTAGCTTAAATGATTTTTATTGAGGGTCGCTGACTGGATTCAGCTGTACGGTGATGCTCTTCAGTCCTTCTCAATTTTCTAAACATCAGCCGAAGAGGGATAAGTCTATTTTGGGTTCCTTTGTATCATCTTCAAATGGATACCTATTATTATTTTAGCACAAAAACGTGTTAAGGTCGACACCGATCACTCAATCATTTTATAAATTCTCAATAACTGCTAATTGTGTGAAAGTATAATGTTCATGGAGAATGTTGATGGAGATCACTATTTCTTAAGCCTGATCGCACTGAAACAGTTCAGTTCAGTCACCGTTCAGTTTTTTAGTGTGGATCGTAGTGGATATTTTTACACTGATTAAATCTGTGAAGTTAATTGTTTTAAGGGTATGAGGGGTGGCCAAATGAATAAGAGATTTTTAGTAAAAAAAGTAATTGCACTTTTAAGCTTTGGTCAAACTCAGGTGGTTGTGAGTTTTAGGTTTGATGTTTAGACTATCTTGTTTGTGTTTTTGCGGTGACTCGAATCTTAGTTTGAAATCCCTGTATTTGTTTTTTTTTTAAGTTAATGATGAGAATTTGTGCTTTAATTGAAATCGAGTTTTTTTTCTTATGCCATAATTTAAAGGTACATGAACTTATTCATAACTTATGATCAATAATAGATGGTGTAATTGTTAAGAACTTCCTTGAATGCATTTTGGTGTTGTTGAGAGAAGATGGTGATGACCAGCCTTTAATTTTACAAACAAAACTAATCCTAAAGGAAACATTGATGATAGTGCATGTCCAGCATTAAGTAAAACAGTTTTGCCTTCCTGATGCAACAGAGCAGCTTAGCTTTTTTAGACGGTGGCTCTGTGAGAATTTTATTAGCCTGCGTAGCAAGCGTTTCCGTGCTGTTTCGGAGCAAAGAAAGACCGAGGAACGAGATTCTGGGTTTTGGCCGCGCGAGAAATGAAACGAGAGCCAAAAAATTCCTTTCTTCCCCACCCCCTCCCCGCTTACTCGCGCCATTTTTCGCGCGGTCTTTGCTCCGACACAGCACGGATTTGCTTTATTTATGGAAAGTGAGTGTATCGCGGAGTTGAATCCCTCTGCAAGTTGTTGACCGCTAAAAAGGTGCCTTTTGATTTACCAACAAACGAGTGCAAATCAAAATACTGTCCATCTAAAAACTGGTTTCATCTGAAAGTTTAGTCGGGAATGACTTTTCTGAACGGCGTACGCAAGCGGAGGCTCACTGCGAAATAAACCTAAATGGCCATCTGTGAAACCAGGAAAACTGGTGTCCTCGTTCGTTGGCTGTTCTCTTTTGTTTTTAAAGATTTATGTACTGAAAATCGGGTAAAATTGCCGAGGAAAATATTAAGGGAACAGAAAAATAGAAATTTCAGTATTTTAAATTCGAGCGCGCCTAGCCAAAATGAAACTAGTAGAACATCGTGTCGCCGTCTTTTCGAAAACTTTTTACCTTCTACGTTAACAGAAATAACCTTCGAGATCTCGCTTAATCTCGCAAGACGTTAAATTTGATTGTGCTGACTGTTTTATTTTTAGCTGAAAAAATAACAGATAAAAGCCATTTTTTAAGTCAGCCAGTCTGCATTTTTCCCACGCGTGAAAAATTTGCATACTAGAAAAACAAGCAACGGAAGTAATTTTGGTTGGCTGATTCGGCCAATGTCAATCAATCAAAGAAGTGGGCGGCAGACGTTTCGTAGAAGGTTTGTATCAGGCTCTCTTTTCGTTTCGCCTAGACTGCCGGAATTTAATATTCAAAACGAAACGAAAATAGAGCCTGATCTCAGGTTAAATCGAACGAAAACTTACAGCTCTCTCAATAGAGTACTAAAGTGATGACGTCATAAAAATAAAATTTCTGAAATTATGGGATTTGTCAGCATATTCTGAAAGAACAATGTCCAAGAGGCCTACTTGCCAAAAATGAGCATTTCGCGGCAAATTGTCTCTGAGATCGTAGCCCAGTTATACTCAAAAAACTCCATACAAACCCTTCAATTTTTTTTTTGGGTCGACCCATAAAAAAATTGGGAAGGGTTTGTATGGAGTTTTGTAAGCATAACTGGGCTACGATCTCAGAGACAATTTGCCCCCAAATGCTCATTTTTGGCAAGTAGGCCTCTTGGACATTGTTCTTTCAGAATATCCTGACAAATCCCATAATTTCAGAAATTTCATTTTTATGACGTCACACTTTAGTACTCTATGACGGGCCAGAAATGACTGGCCAGAACAAGCCACAATTGCCAGAGACCGTTGTATATTACAGCTACCAAGAATAAAAGGCTTCTGATGAAAGAAAATGTATTTTTGGACTTATTTGCCATGGTTTTTGAAGAGCACAATTAAAAAAAAGTAGCATAATTTGGAAAAACGAGCATAATTTAGCATAATTTGGCTAAAAAAAGAGCAGTTCTACTGTAACCTGAGATCAGGCTCTATTTTCGTTTCGCTTTAAAAATTTAGAATGTATGAGAACAGCTAAAATAGGCCACTTGCACTGAGAGGTCACGTGACCAATGCTTCCTTTAAACAATAAGTTGGAATCTTATCTTGCTGATGCCAAAAATTGACAGAGCACATAAAAATTATCTTACACCCGTATGGTGGCCGACAACTGCCATTCGTCAAAACGACACAAATTTGTTAATTTTAGATTGAACTTTAATTATTTTGAATTGAAAGTGAAGTGAAAGTAAAAAGCAAAATTATTTTCTTTTTCATTGAACTGGAAATAGATTTTTTTTTTTATTTTCAACTCAAAACAAAACATTTTTATTATATATGAAATGTAAATAAAAATAAAAGTGAAGTAAAAGCAGAAGTAAAATTAATATGTTCACGGCCGGGAACTGCCATTCAAAAAAAAAAAAGTAAAATTAATATGTTCGTGGCCGGGAACTGCCGTTCAAAACAGGAAAAGTAAAATTAATATGTTCATGGCCGGGAACTGCCGTTCTTTGTGTCGTTACGCAAGTAGATTAGATCAAAGGCTCCTCAGGAGCAAGCCCATGGATGAATTGAATCGTAAACGAGCATGGGTGCTAAGTGCCACTGCTCTTGAATTTCGTAATTGAATTTCGTTATCACCCCATTGACAACCGAATGTTAAAGATTATCACCTCTGCATTTATAGCAACATTGGGAGCAAGATCATTCTCAGCAGCAGCTCCGAAACTCTGGAATGAGCTACCTTTGGAGCATCGTCAAGCAACATCACTTAATTAACAGTTTTAAATCTCGACTTAAAACCTATCTTTTTAAGAAGTATTTTTATAGTTTGTTACTTAGTTTATTTTATTCTCACGGTAATGTATTTTCGTTTTCTTTTAAACATATGATTGTAAAGCGCTATTGATCAGCACATGTAAATACGCGCTATATAAATTGGTAAATTATCATTATTATTATTATTATTATTATAGAAACTAGAAGGCTTGAGAAACATTCCATTTTGAAATTCATTTGTTTTAAACTGTTTGGGCACTGTAACATATTCACTTTCTCCTTAGTTTTTTTTAAAATATTTCATGACTTTCTCTGTGCTGGTTACTTGATATATCATGTTTACATTTCTTTAGCATTTGATTTTTGGCATGTGTGTTTTGGCATACGGTATTTAGCATTTGTTTTTTGGCATACATTGTCTGT